>NC_087309.1:96748033-97048033 GCF_015220805.1 Pogoniulus pusillus
TTAATTCCTGTTTAAGAGCTTGAATTCAATTAACAGAGCAATACTAAACCAAAAGATGTTTACATAGATTTATGCAGCAACTTTTTTGTTCAGAATGTAATGACTCTTATTCTAAGACCTAGAAATACATCTATGGATGTTTACTGTAGTAGAATCACTGCTATGTATAGTATTTATACTCTGCAAGATAAAAAATGATGCCAAATCAGCACAATTAACTTCTAAGAATTACAGATATTCTGGTTAAAATTAAGATTAAAACCAAGAATATAAAAATGTTTGAGCACTAAAAGGGTAAAATTAGTAAATATCTTTACATGAAAATATATTGTGTAATTCTATTAATTAGTTAAGAGCTCTGACATACTAAGCTCATTATACCACCATTTCCTGAAGTTCTAAGCACTTCAATTCATGCACTCACACAAAAGTAAGTTACCTTTTCTGTGGCAGACTAATGCTTCAACACTGGCATGAAGTTTCCTAAGTTGCTGATCTAGATTCTCAAATTGCTGTTGTTTTTCTTCAAACCACTGATAAAAGATGAAAGTGTCCAGCATTACAAATTAGATTACCAACAACATTTCTGGTTTTAAAAGAAGCAAATTATCCATGTACTACCAGGGTGGTCAGCTCACACAGCTAAGAATTCAAGCCACAAGCAAATTAATAACCCATTTTCTACTTCTACAGCTTTAAAATGCAATTGTTGAGGCTCATTAATTCGTCTCATTATTCAAGCCGAAAAATCAGCTCTTACTGCATCCGATTCATTCATCTTGATTGTCATTTTGTTGACAGCGTCGGCAGCCTTGTTCACCATCCTCAATATTCCTGCTCCGCTCAGAGCCTGGGTGTTAACCGCTCTCGGCAGCTGGAATTGAATGACAAATAAGGGCAAACAGATTGGTTAAAAGGATGGAGGTTTAACTGGGCACAAGGGGGAAAGGAAAGGATATAGCGTTTTCTTTACTCCTATGTGCTCCAATATGGTGGAATCCAATTTCTCAGATTTACTACTTTTACATTCTCAAGAGGAAAACTTAAAAACATAGACTATTTACTTTTCTTCTACATCTTTACATTTAAATGGAACAAACAATACACTTGTCCAAAGTTATTATGAACTAGCTAAAGGTTCTAACTATCCATCTATACACTGCAGAGAACAAACTGCTACAGGAACAGAAAAGCTTTGATTTATAACAAATTATACAAAAGAAATTCTGTAAAACATTTAATAGTAATGCAAGATTTGCACTGTGTACTGATTATAAAAGCTTGATGTATTTTTGCTTTTCAACATAGGCCAGATTTCAGAACCTACCTCATGCATAAAATAATTGTGTATTTGGTTTTTAGACACCTTCATGGATAAGTTAACAAATTCTAAACATAATGGATAATATTATTCAGGTTAGTCCCAATATGCCACACAAGGTGGCCTCTATGTGAGGCCATTTACCCTTCATGTGATACTTTGTCAGCAGCATTGACAAATCCAGGGTAAGTTATCTATCAATGATACTTTTGTCAGTGGCGATGTCTCTGTGACTTATTAGTATAACTCAGATATTGACATTGGCCTAAAGACAGTGCAGTATTACAGTGAATTCAGTATGCACATATATAAAGAGATATTATGCATCTTTAACAATACTTAGATATTGTGAAATTGGTTAGACAAGTGACTACATTTCTCTATTCACACTCAGCCTAGCCAGCAGCACTGCTAGTGTTTGTGTATTATCCTAGCAATACCGCTTAAGGTAGGCTTCTACAGGCAAGAGAGATGCTTCCAAGTCAGTTTGATTCTTCATCTGACTTAACAATCAGTAACACTGACTATAGATTTTCACCATGTATGACAAGCTTCACTCCAAACTGGACAAATTCACTTGAGAAGTCACTGAACAGCAAATAGTTTTTGGTCACTACCACTCACCAGTTTTACCAGAAACAGAGGAACATATTACCTAAGAAGCCTCTGCTGTTCTGTCTTGTGATTGTCTGAAGACTATCTGTAGATTGCCATGTGAATAGAACTGAAAGTGTATATAAGAAAAATAAGTTGTGTAAAGAAATGTCTTCACTTGGAATAACCTGTGGCGTCCGTGCCACCAAATGCTACAAATGGTGAGCCCTGATGTGGTGGTCTTAACACCATGGAGAAGAAAGCATACTGGTAGCAAGCCCAGCTGAACTAAATAATACAGTGCTCCAGAGAGCTGTTGAGTTGCGTGACATTTTAAATGCCTCTACAGTTTTGAAAAGTGATCAGCTGTGAACTTTAGTAATCATGGGTCACTATATGACCAAAGAACATAATTGCATCCTCAGTGTGGTATTTGAAATCGTGGAACTGCCAGCTGCCATCACTGCTGGCACAGAAGCGGAAGGAATAGCGCCACAGCACTCAGCACTCCCTACGAACTTCTTTTGAATGCCTTGGGACTGGTTCTCGGGACTTGAAAACATCTATGGATAGTCTGTCCTTGTCTCTGTGACAAGGAGAGAGAGGGAAGGAAACTAGGGACAACTGGGGAATTGAGAGCCCAGCTGAAGTGCATCTACACCAATGCACGCAGCTTGGGTAACAAGCAGGAGGAACCAGAAGTCCTGGTCCACCAGGGTGACTATGATATGGTTGCCGTTTCAGAAACTTGGTGGGATGACAGACATGGTTGGAGTGCTATACTGGGGGGATACAGCCTCTTCAGGAGAGACAAGCAAGGGAGAAGAGGAGGAGGGGTGGCCCTGTATATTAGCAAGTCACTCCTTGCCACAGAGCTTGAGGTGAGGGACGAAGGGGTTGAGAGCTTGTGGGTTAAAATCAGAGGGAGGACTAATAAATCTGACATTCTGGTTGGAGTCTGTTACAGACCACCCAACCAGGATGAGGAAACAGACGAGATATTTTACAAACAATTGGAGGCTGTCTCAAGATCTCTCAAGATCATCAGATCTTGTCCTTGTGAGTGACTTTAACCTGCCAGATATCTGCTGGGAACTTAATTCAGCAGAGAGGAGGCAGTCCAGGAGATTTCTAGAGTGCATGGAGGACAGCTTCATGACTCAGCTGTTAAGTGAGCCTACTAGGGGCCAAGCTCAGCTTGACCTGCTGCTCTCAAACAGAGAAGGGCAGGTAGGAGAAGTGACAGTGGGAGGCTGCCTGGGGTGTAGTGATCACGAGATAGTGGAGTTTTCAATATGCAGGGAGATAGGGAGGCACTACAACAAAACCCACATCTTGGACTTTCGGAGGGCAAACTTCAATTTGCTTAAGAAACTTATTTCCAAAGTCCCCTGGGCAGCAGTCCTTAAAAACAAGGGGGTCCAGGATGGTTTGACCTACTTTAAACAGGAGCTCTGGAAGGCACAGGAACTGGCAGTTCCCACATGCCGAAAGATGAGCCGGTGGGGAAGGCGACCAGCCTGGATGAGCAAACAGCTCCTGGAGGAATTGAGGGGAAAAAAAAGGGTGTATCACCTCTGGAAGGAGGGGAAGGCTTCTCCTGACGTGTATAAGGAGGTAGCCAGATTATGCAGGAGAAAAATTAGAGAAGCTAAGGCCCAGCTAGAACTTAGGCTGGCCACTTCCATGAAAGATAATAAAAAGCACTTTTATAAATTTATCAATGTTAAAAAGAAGGGCAAGAAGAGCCTCCACTCCTTACTGGACCAGGAGGGGAACACTATAACTGATGACAAAGAAAAGGCTGAGGTCCTGAATGCCTTCTTCACCTCAGTTTTCAACAGCAAGTAGGGAGCAGGAGGCAAGTGGCCTCTTGAACTGGGGGATGGGATCGGGGAGCGGTGTGCTCCCCTGGAAATTCATGAAGAATTAGTTCAGGAACTACTGAGCCATCTGGACACCCACAAGTCCATGGGACCAGATGGGATCCATCCCAGGGTGCTAAAAGAGCTGGCAGCTGAGCTGGCCAAGCCACTCTCCATCATGTTCCAGCAGTCCTGGCTCACCGGAGAGGTCCCAGGTGATTGGAAAACAGCCAACGTGGTCCCCATCCACAAGAAGGGTCGGACAGAGGAACCTGGGAACTACAGACCCATCAGCCTGACCTCAGTGCCAGGGAAACTGATGGAGCAGGTTATCTTGGGGGTGATAAGAGCGCACCTGAGGGATGGCAAAGAGCTCAGGTCCAGCCAGCATGGGTTTAGGAAGGGCAGATCCTGCCTCTCCAACCTGATCTCCTTCTATGATCAGGTGACCCGCTTGGTGGATGTGGGGAGGCCTGTGGATGTGGTCTATCTGGACTTCAGCAAGGCCTTTGACACTGTCCCCCACAGCAAACTGCTGGCTAAGTTGTCAGCCCACGGCTTGGATGGCAACACTCTGTGCTGGGTTAGGAACTGGCTGGAGGGCCGAGCCCAGAGAGTGGTGGTGAATGGAGACACATCCAGCTGGCGGCTGTCACTAGTGGTGTCCCTCAGGGATCAGTGCTGGGCCCCATCCTCTTTAACATCTTCATAGATGATCTGGATGAGGGCATGGAGTCAGTCATTAGCAAGTTTGCAGATGACATTAAGCTGGGGGCAGATGTGGCTGGGTTGGAGGGCAGAAGGGCTCTGCAGCGGGACCTTGACCGCCTGGACAGATGGGCAGAGTCCAATGGGATGGCGTTCAATAGCTCCAAGTGCAGGGTGCTGCACTTTGGCCACAACAACCCCATGCAGAGATACAGGCTGGAGAGCAGCCAAACAGAGAGGGATCTGGGGGTGCTAACTGATACCCGCCTGCACATGAGCCAGCAGTGTGCCCAGGTGGCCAAGAGAGCCAGTGGCATCCTGGCCTGCATCAGGAATGATGTTGTCAGCAGGAGCAGGGAGGTCATTCTGCCCCTGTACTCTGCACTGGTTAGACCACACCTTGAGTACTGTGCTCAGTTCTGGGCCCCCCAGTTTAGGAGGGACATTGAGATGCTTGAGCGTGTCCAGAGAAGGGCAACGAGGCTGGTGAGAGACCTTGAGCACAAGCCCTACGAGGAGAGGCTGAGGGAGCTGGGATTGTTTAGCCTGGAGAAGAGGAGGCTCAGGGGTGACCTTATTGCTGTCCACAACTACCTGAGGGGTGGTTGTGTCCAGGAGGAGGTTGCTCTCTTCTCTCAGGTGGCCAGCGCCAGAACTAGAGGACACAGCCTCAGGCTGCGCCAGGGGAAATTTAGGCTGGAGGTGAGGAGAAAGTTCTTCACTGAGAGAGTGATTGGCTACTGCAATGGGCTGCCTGGGGAGGTGGTGGAGTCACCGTCCCAGGGACTGTTCAAGGCAAGATTGGACGTGGCACTTGGTGCCATGGTCTAGCCTTGAGCTCTGTGGTAAAGGGTTGGACTTGATGATCTGTGAGGTCTCTTCCAACCCTGATAATACTGTAATACTGTGATATTAGAATCATAGAATCAACAAGGTTGGAAGAGACCTCTAAGATCATCCAGTCCAACATATCACCCAGCCTTATCCAATCAACTATATACCTGATTTAGCTCTTGGGGGTCCAACTCTTTTATCCCTCCCAAACCTCTGTTTCATTGTGGCTTGAAGACAGTGACTATGCATTGACTATGCATTTACTCAGCCATGCATGGAGCTGGCTCCCAGCCAGCTACTGCCAACTGTCTGCAGGAGCGGCAGTGCTGCAAACTCACCTGTCCGAAATCAGCTGCAGCGGCATTTGCCGAAGAAGCCGAGTGGGGTGGGGAAGAGCAGCTGGCAGCATCAGGAAGAGAAGTGGGCAGTGTGTTACCATGAAGAAGATGGTGCTGGTAGCCATGCTATGGCTGCTGCTGTTGCCACAAGGCAGAACTGGACTCCAAGACTCTGCACTTGGACTGAGGGAAAAGGCCGGCATCAACCTCCACCCACCTGCCTGCCCAGCCATTTATCGACCGTGAAGAACGAGATGTGCCAGAAGAGATGGAGGCAGTGAAAGCCAAACTTGGTTCAAAACAAAGTCAAGTTTTGCAGGCTCAATGGCATCAGGTCATTCTTGATTTAAGTAAATAACTTGCTCGGCAGGCATTAAGCCAAGTTCCAGACTTAAAAAAGCCTACAATTTTTTTTACCTCAATAAAGTGAGGTCCCAATGAACTATTTTTAAATTTTGTAGATTGTTTAAAAGACACAACTGATGGACACAGTTTTGGATGTGTTTGTGGTACCACACAGAAAGGCTGGGGTTTTAGAGTTTGTTTTTTTTTCCTTGCTAATTGATAGTAATTGTAGTGTTAAGGTCTTTAAGTATCACCGTTTGTTTGTCACTTTGGGGAAAAAAAAAGGGAAAAAAGCAGCGGGTAGTTTTCTGCTACTGCAGGAGAGGGGAAAAGCTGCTTTGCGGGACCTACGGATAAAACTATTGCAACTTTGTTGTACCTCGTAATTTTGTAACTATTTTGCTGTGTTGAAATGGCTGGAGAAAAGGAGTCCAGCTAATTGGGCAATGTTAAGCAGTATGTTTTGTTTTGTTAAAGAGAAACTCGGGTTTTCTCCCTGCGTGTGAAGGAGAGACTGAAGAAGCCTAAGATGTGTTAATTGCCCTAACCAAATCATTAAGACCTTGAGATAAATAGAATTGTGAAATACTGCGACAATATTTAAATAAGGAAGTACAATAAGGCGTAGAAGAAATAGCCACTGAATATTTAAGTTTTAGGTTTTAAGGAATTTAAGATGTTTAACTTTTATGCAATTTAAAGTTTTAAGTGTTAAGTTTCAAGTGTTAAGTTTAAGTTTTAAGGAATTTAAATGTGTTAAGTTGAAGTTTAGGAATTTAAAGATATTTAAGTTTTAAGAAGTTTTAAGATGTTAATGTTAAGATATGTAAGTAGGTTGTATGTGATATGTTTTTCTGTCTGTCTTGCCTCACAAGAATTCACATTTGAATGTGAAAGCCTACAACAGACAAGAAAAATCAGTGTACCTGAAGTACAACTGGACATTCCGAAACTAAGAGCCTCTTGAGCAGCAAGCAATTCACCTGGCATTGGAAATCAATTACAGAACTCTGTCCCAGATGGAAAGGTAACAGAACATAAGAGCTTTTCTGGAATTGACAGGATGGTGCTATGAACTGAATTTCTTTGGCTGCTTTAACAAACAAAACAGCAGCAGTTTGCAGATATTATCTGTTCTAGAACTGCAGAACAGTCACTGACTATCACCCCTGAGTGGAAAAAGCTTCAGATAAGGAAATGAGCAATATTTTACATTGGATACGGTAGCAGAAATCAATCTGACTTGATTTCAAAGTAATTTAGGGTATTAGGTCCCAGTACAAAGAGAACATACTGCTTTGTAGGTTACCATGTCTAGAAATAAATAAGAGAACTTAAAAGAACTTAATTACCTCAGAACTTTCCAAGAACTGTCTTAAATCCGGATCCTGTAACAAGGTTGGGTGTTTTACTGTTCGTTGTAGATACCTATAATTAAATGAGACCATTAGATAACAAAACAGATTCACTGTGCATTGGGAAGTGTCCTTCACTTAAATAATGGAACACAAGGCAGCACATAACCTCCCTCGTTATCTAATAAGGCTTGAACATTTTTTAAAAAGTCACTTCTAGAGGGTCAGATGATAGTTTAGTCTCTATGACCCTTCAAATCTTTGCCCCTCTGCTGACTCTTCAAACCATATTTATGTCTCTGTCACCTTCCTCCAACAAAGTCTTAAGCTAAGTCCTACAGAGTTATAAACTAGGACCACTAAGCTGTTCAAACATTGTTGAAGTCTTACTCCAGTACTGCCACAAAACCTGTAAATTCTGACTGAAAGTAATAGAGGCTCATGCACTCCATGCCACAACACAACATGCCAAAGGTGTGGGTAGTGGTTCCTAGTATAGTTTCTTTAGACCAGAAACTCCTGAAGGTATGATTTGCCATAACTGTATGTTGCACAGTAGTAAATAATTATGCTTCATACTTTCAACAACACAATGAAATCTTCCTTATCTAATATCAGTCAATTTACAATAACAACAACGTAAAAACCCAACTGTTGAGCTTGTTTACAATAGTTTAGCGGATAGGCTTCCCCACATTGTCAAATGTCCTAAGGAGTCCAGTATGGGAGGAGTCCACAACATCCACTGAAGTTGTACACTAGCTTAAATCCTTAAACAAATAAACAAAAAAGTAGCACCTAAAGCATGCACACGAGCTTGTGAATTAAACTTTCTAATCTTCTGTCTGTTGTTTCAAGTAAGCATTCAAGAGGCAACCTAGTAACCTCTACTACAGAGACCTAAATTTGTGTGGAAGTATCTGTTCAGTTAAGTAAGAAAAATTACTCTAATCCTAGCACTTATTCCAAGTCTTCATATTTCACACATCGTATCATTCATAGAATCATAGAATTAACCAGGTTGGAAAAGACCTCTAAGATCATTGAGTCCAACCTATTGCCTTTCTAAATAACTAAAATATGGCACAACAATGCCTCATCCAGCCTCCTCTTAAACACCTTCAAGGATAATGACTCCAACACCTCCCTGGGCAGCCAGTTCTAGTGGGTAATCACTCTTTACACGAAGAACTTCTTCCTAACATGCAGCCTAAACCTGACTTGGTGCAGTTTGAGGCTGTGTCCTCTTGTTCTGTCACTGGGTGCCTGGGAGAAGAGACTAGCCCCCACCTGACTACAATCTCCTTTCAGGTAGTCACCACCACTCCTTTAGAAATAGACTTATATAACTAGAACATGTTTCACAGTTCCACTCCAAGTGACAGAACAGCTTCAGGTGCAGTTTTCACTGGCAGATGTGTTCTATGCCGATTTTCAGTAACTAAGATGAAGCAACCTCCCAGTATTCTGAGTTTCAGTATAATTTCAAATGTTATTCTGTTACTTAGGAAAGACATTAGCAAGGAAACTCTAAAGAGATGTTTTTCTTTAAGATTGGCTGTGGAAATCTAGAAGATCAAGAGCTATATGTATTACATTTTACAGGTCTTTCCACATACACTCTAAAATCTTCAACTTTTGCTAATTTTATAGTTTAACTGAAATTGTTATATGATGTATTGTTCAGATATGACACAAGGCTGAAAGGGAAGGTACAAAAGAGCAACATGCTCTGCAGTCCCCCTTGCCAGAGGGAGACGAACAGAGCAACCAAGAAGAATGGATGCAGGTGCCTGCCAGAAGGGGCAAGGGAAAACCCTTCCAGCCATCTTCACATCCCCAGCTGCCCTTACATAACAGATATAGGGCACTAGAGGTTGAGGATGAGGTGATCCTGGAGCAGGCAGAAGCATCACCGGCTGGGAGGGCAACTGAGACAAATCAGTTGCCCGCTCGCATCAGAACAAGTACCCAGAAGAAAAAGAGGAGGGTAATTGTTATTGGTCACTCCCTTCTGCAGGGAACAGAGGGCCCCATATGCCGGCCAGACCCCTTCCACAGGGAGCTCTGCTGCCTCCCTGGAGCCCGGGTCAGGGATGTTACCAGGAGGCTGCCTACTGTAGTGCAGCCCTCTGATTACTATCCCTTATTAGTTATACAGGCAGGGAATGATGAGATTAATAACAGAGGGCTAAAAGCTATCAAAAGGGACTTTAAGACACTGGGGAAAGCAGTTGAGGAAGCAGGGGCACAGGTAATCTTTTCATCTATACCCTTAGTCACAGGCTGGAATACAGAGAAGAATAGGAAAGCATATTTGATGAACAAGTGGCTCAGAGGTTGGTGCATCCAACATAACTTTGGATTCTTTGATATTGGGGAACTTCATCTTGCCATAGGTCTGCAATCAGCAGATGGGACACAACTATCACAGAAGGGGAGAAGGACCCTGGCACATAAGCTGGCTGGGCTTGTTGAGAGGGCTTTAAACTAGAATGGAAGGGGGAGGGGGTTAAACATGACAGCACCAGAGATAAATCAAAGGGAATTGAGGATGGTAGGCCAGAGCTAGGAGTAAAAGCAGCAGCCCAGCTGAAGTGCATGTACACTAATGCACGCAGTATGGGTAACAAGAGGAGCTGGAAGCTCTGGTGCTGGAGGAAAACTATGATATTGTCGCCATCACTGAAACGTGGTGGGATGGCTCACATGATTGGTGTGCTGTAATCAATGGCTACAGACTCTTCAGGAGAGACAGGCAAGGGAGGAAGGGCGGGGGAGTGGCTCTGTATATTAGGGATGCTCTGGATGTCGTGGAGGTAGAAATCAAAGATGTTCAAGTTGAGTCATTATGGGTGAGACTCAAGGCGAAGACCAACAAGGCTGATATCCTGGTTGGAGTCTGTTACAGACCACCCAACCAGGAAGAAGAGGTTGATTTATTACTCTTTAAGCAACTGGAGGCTGCCTCAAGATCACCTGCCCTTGTTCTGGTGGGCGACTTTAACCTACCAGACATCTGCTGGGACTTAAACACTGCAGAGAAGAGGCAGTCTAGAAGGTTTCTGCAATGTGTGGAAGACAACTTCCTATCCCAGCTGTTACGTGAGCCTACCAGGGGGGCAGCCCTGCTTGACCTGCTGCTCACAAACAGAGAGGGGCTGGTAGAGGATGTGGTGGTTGGAGGCTGCCTGGGGTCCAGTGACCATGAAATTATAGAGTTTTCAATACATGGAGAAACCAGGAGGGGCATCAACAGAACCTCCACACTGGACTTCCAAAGGGCAGACTTCAGCCTATTTAAGGAACTAATTCAGAAAGTTCCTTGGGAAATAGCCCTTAGAAACAAAGGGGTCCAGGAAGGTTGGACCTGCTTCAAGAAAGAACTCCTGAAGGCACAGGAGCAGGCAGTGCCACTGAGCCGGAAGACGAGCCGACGAGGGAGGCAGCCAGGCTGGATGGACAGGGAGCTGCTGAAGGAATTAAAGATTAAAAAGAGAGTGTATCACCTTTGGAAAAGAGGGGAGGTGTCCCAGGAGAAGTTCAAGGAGGTTGCTAGGTCTTGTAGAGGAAAAATTAGAGAGGCAAAAGCCCACTTGGAGCTCAGGCTGGCCACGGCTGCCAAGGAAAATAAAAAGTGTTTCTTTAAACATATGAATGGCAAGAGAAGGGCCAAGGACAACCTCCAGTCCTTACTAGATAGAGAGGGGAACATAGTGACAAAGGATGAGGAAAAGGCAGAGGTGCTTAACACCTTCTTTGTCTCAATCTTCACTAGTGGGACAGGTTGTCTCCAGGACAGCTGGACTCCTGAAGTGGTGGATGGAGTCAGGGACCAGTACAGTCCCCCTCTAATCCATGAGGAAGCAGTAAGGGACCTGCTGAGTCACTTGGATCCTCACAAGTCCATGGGACCGGATGGGATCCACCCTAGGGTGCTGAGAGAGCTGGCAGCTGAGCTGGCCAAGCCACTCTCCATCATTTATCAGCAGTCCTGGCTCACTGGAGAGGTCCCTGAAGACTGGAAGCTGGCCAATGTGATTCCCATACACAAGAAGGGTCGTAAGGAGGAGCCAGAAAACTACAGACCTGCCAGCCTGACCTCAGTGCCAGGCAAGGTCATGGAACAGGTCATCTTGGGTGCCATCACAAAGCACCTACAGGATAGCCAAGGGATCAGGCCCAGCCAGCATGGGTTTAGGAAGGGCAGGTCCTGCCTCACCAACCTGATCTCCTTTTATGATCAGGTTACCCGCCTGGTGAATGTGGGGAAGGCTGTGGATGTAGTCTACTTGGACTTCAGCAAAGCCTTTGACACTGTCTGCCACAAGAAGCTCCTAGCCAAGCTGGCAGCTCATGGCTTGGACAGATTCACTCTGTGCTGGATCAAGAACTGGCTGGATGGCAGAGCTCAGAGAGTGGTGGTGAATGGTGCCACATCCAGTTGGCAGCCAGTCACTAGTGGTGTTCCCCAAGGATCAGTGCTGGGCCCAGTCCTGTTCAATATCTTTATTGATGATCTGGACGAGGGCATTGAGTCCAGCATCAGTAAGTTTGCAGATGACACCAAGTTAGGAGCAGGTGTTGATCTGTTGGAAGGTAGGAGAGCCCTGCAGAGGGACCTGGACAGGCTGGATGGGTGGACAGAGGCCAATGGGATGAGATTTAACAAGGCCAAGTGCAGGGTTCTGCACTTTGGCCACAATAACCCCAAGCAGCGCTACAGGCTGGGGACTGAGTGACTGGAGAGCAGCCAGGAGGAGAGGGACCTGGGGGTACTGATAGATAGTAAGCTGAAGATGAGCCAGCAGTGTGCCCAGGTGGCCAAGAGAGCCAATGGCATCCTGGCCTGCATCAGGAACAGTGTGGCCAGTAGGACAAGGGAAGTTATTCTTCCCCTGTACTCAGCACTGGTCAGGCCACACCTTGAGTACTGTGTCCAGTTCTGGGCCCCTCAATTCAAGAAAGATGTTGAGGTGCTGGAACATGTCCAGAGAAGGGCAACAAAGCTGGTGAGGGGCCTGGAACACAAATCCTATGAGGAGAGGTTGAGGGAACTGGGCCTGTTTAGCCTGGAGAAGAGGAGGCTCAGGGGTGATCTTATTACTGTCTACAACTACCTGGAAGGGGCATTGTAGCCAGGTGGGGGGTGGCCTCTTCTCCCAGGCACCCAGCAATAGAACAAGGGGACACAGTCTCAAGTTGTGCCAGGGTAGGTATAGGCTGGATGTTAGGAAGAAGTTCTTCACAGAGAGAGTGATTTCCCATTGGAATGGGCTGCCCAGGGAGGTGGTGGAGGCACCGTCCCTGGGGGTCTTCAAGAAAAGACTGGATGAGGCACTCAGTGCCATGGTCTAGTTGACTGGCTAGGGCTGGGTGATAGGTTGGACTCGATGATCTTGGAGGTCTCTTCCAACCTGGTTGATTCTATGATTCTATGATTCTAACTGCATCACAGCAGTAGGCATATTATAAAAATCATACCAAAATTAAGGCTGTCTAAGTTTTACTAGTTACTTCGTAAAGGATTTACTAGCCATTTCAACAGAGGGAAACAATGCAGCTTCTCAGCAACAGTACTCTTCCACTGCAAAACTCTTTAAACAATATTATTTGCACACCAGTACTGGCATAAGAGATATACAAATATTTCTTAGGGCAAAATTCAGCTAGTCACATCAGTGACTGCAAGTGTCAGAAGGCAACTTTATTTTCAAGTGACTGAAGTTCTCTTTCACCTAACTGCCTGCTCAACAGCTGATTTTCTAACACATGCACTGCTGAAGTGCCTTAATTTCTTAGGCTGAAAATGCCTCAGTAAGCTGATAATTTTACTTACCGAATCTCTGCAAACTTAGTTTTAGGGGCCAACCAGTTTGAAAAGAATCAGCTATAATCCTGTCTATGAATAAAGCTAATTTTTCCATTACTAACAGAAATAATTAAATTTCTATATACTAAGATTTGGCAGCTGCATACAATCTTCAGAATCCATTTAAGTACAGATGCCTCAAACCCCAATTATACAGCCCACATAGTGTGTTACAAGTACTTCTGAAGTTAAATGAGTTTTAATTGAACACATATATTACCTTTCCAGAGCTGCTCTTCTTTTCTCTACAAATTCAGTGGATGAAGAATCTTCCTTGCCTACTTTAACCTTTGTCATGCCTTTGAAAAAAAAAAGGTATTATACCGATTTTATCATAAATGAATTCATAACTGACGTGATTAAAAAATAAATCTCATCAAAGTTTATTTATTTAAGATAAATCACAACGAACAATACTACATAGGAACATTAAAAAATACCAACAGAGTATGCTGCATCGTTTTCTGGAAGCAGCTCTGCAAAATATGCAATTTCCTTGAATACATTTATTGCATTTATGAAGATCGTTGTCTTACTGGTCACTCCTGTTCAGAAGAATGTAAGAGCTAACCAAATAAAGCTGAGTAAGATAATAAATCTTAGGTTCAGAAGAACTCCTAACTTGTGATATTGACAGCCATTTCTAAATATTTCTTTCTCTAACATAAGCCTTCTTAAATGCAAAGTCAGATTCTATAGCTCAGGCACCCTAATCCTTCACAGGAAAGATTCCATGATTTAGCAGATTATTTTTTAAAGTAGACAACGTGATTTTCCAACTCATATGGAAGTAGTGAGGCAGTTTATCTCTCTACTAACTCAGTTTTATCCTGTTGTTCCACAGTTATCAGCTGACCACTTGTATTTGTGGCTGAGGTCTGAAATGCCAGCCCTTCCCACATGCCACCAGAACAAAGTTGGAGCTTAAAGCTCCCATCCCAGAATGAACTACTTCTGTACAGTACACACTTCTTAACACTGAATACACAATATTTCCTATTATGACTTTTAAAATAAACACACATGTAAACACAGTCTGTCATTTTACTTTCAGCTGTTTTGCCAGCTTCTTGCTTTTAAGATGCCTCGTTTTAAATTAGTCTAGAATCCCTTCTTTTCTGCAGAACTAGAAACATATGGACTATGTGTTCTCGGACATAAGTAAATATTGCCTGTGCATGTAAGTTCTAGATTGAAGTGTGAGTTTCAGAGTCTTTGGAAAATATCCTACAGGGTCTGAGTTTTCCTGATTTACCTGTAGCTTTACAAAATGTCCATCCAAGCCATTGCCAGTGCTTGCTTACACTGCAATAATGCTTTACACATTTATAGGTGTATAAATAGTTATGCTGGTTTAAAGTAGGACCTCGAATCTAGTCCAAGCTTTGTTTACAGATTAATTTTACTGTGATGCAGGTACTATATTTTCACATAATTGCAGTCACAAAGTTCTGTAACAGAAGACATGACCAGAAGTCTCATTCCATCTTTATAAGCCCTGTAGACATTTGCAAAAAAACCTTATTTTTATTGCACAAAAAATTTGTTATTACAAAATCATACATTGCTTCCATGAACTATCAAGAATTCAGATGACATCTTCAGTTTTGCAGACTGAAAAATTTTTGTTTTTCCACAGAATTAAAAGCATGATTTCTCCATTGTTCTGCCATCTATATCTACTCCGCTTGCCTATTCCTGCACAGGAGAAAAGCTATGTTCTGATTAGCTTTACAGAGTAAACTACAGGAAAAAAAAGGTCCTGCCATTACCTATATATTAAATGGCATTCTAGAATCCAGTCACTTATTGATACAGGAAAAATTACATCAGCAGGTTTTACTGTTCTAAAAGTTCAGTTATTTTGCAATAACTTCTCATAAAAATGAAGTTACTTAGATGCATTGATATGCATCTTACTTCACGGAGGAAGGATCTGGTCCTTCAAGGCATGCACAATGACTAGCATCACTCAAAAGTGTTTCCTGAATTAAAATTTTGAACTAAAAAATAGAGTATTTTTTTGTGTTCACCATGACAAAAAATAACAAACAGAAGCAGGTTATCTTGGGGGTGATAAGAGCACACCTGAGGGATGGCAAAGGGCTCAGGTCCAGCCAGCATGGGTTTAGGAAGGGCAGATCCTGCCTCTCCAACCTGATCTCCTTCTATGATCAGGTGACCCACTTGGTGGATGTGGGGAGGCCTGTGGATGTGGTCTATCTGGACTTCAGCAAGGCCTTTGACACTGTCCCACAAGGCAAACTGCTGGCTAAGCTATCAGGCCATGGCTTGGATGGCAACATTCTGTGCTGGGTTAAGAACTGGCTGGAGGTCCGAGCCCAGAGAGTGGTGGTGAATGGTGCCACATCCAGCTGGCAGCCAGTCACTAATGGTGTCCCTCAGGGATCAGTGCTGGGCCCCATCCTCTTTAACATCTTCATAGATGATCTGGATGAGGGCATGGAGTCAGTCATCAGCAAGTTTGCAGATGACACTAAGCTGGGGGCAGACGTGGCTGGGTTGGAGGGCAGAAGGGCTCTGCAAGCGGGACCTTGACCGCCTGGACAGATGGGCAGAGTCCAATGGGATGGGGTTCAATAGCTCCAAGTGCAGGGTGCTGCACTTTGGCCACAACAACCCCATGCAGAGATACAGGCTGGGGTCGGAGTGGCTCAAGAGCAGCCAGACAGAGAGGGATCTGGGGGTGCTGATTGATACCCGCCTGCACATGAGCCAACAGTGTGCCCAGGTGGCCAGGAGAGCCAATGGCCTGCATCAGGAATGGTGTGGTCAGCAGGAGCAGGGAGGTCATTCTGCCCCTGTACTCTGCACTGGTTAGACCACACCTTGAGTACTGTGCTCAGTTCTGGGCCCCCCAGTTTAGGAGGGACATTGAGATGCTTGAGCGTGTCCAGAGAAGGGCGACGAGGCTGGTGAGAGACCTCGAGCACAAGCCCTACGAGGAGAGGCTGAGGGAGCTGGGATTGTTTAGCCTGGAGAAGAGGAGGCTCAGGGGAGAGCTTATTGCTGTCTACAACTACCTGAGGGGTGGTTGTGGCCAGGAGGAGGTTGCTCTCTTCTCTCAGGTGGCCAGCGCCAGAACAAGAGGACACAGCCTCAGGCTGCGCCAGGGGAGATTTAGGTTCGAGGTGAGGAGAAAGTTCTTCACTGAGAGAGTCATTGGACACTGCAATGGGCTGCCTGGGGAGGTGGTGGAGTTGCCGGCCCTGGGACTGTTCAAGGCAAGATTGGACGTGGCACTTGGTGCCATGGTCTAGCCTTGAGCTCTGTGGTAAAGGGTTGGACTTGATGATCTGTGAGGTCTCTTCCAACCTTGGTGATACTGTGAAGCTTTAAAAGAATACATATAAAGCTCTGTGTATTGCAGGCAACTGATAATAGCACAAGTTAAAAATAAACTTTCATTTAACATCTTTGTTTTGATAAACTAATCAGCTTTTGAAGGGCAGCAGTGAAGAAAGAATGATAGATAAGAAACAGAAAGACATGTATGTCCTTCTCACTGCCAGTGCTGGTCTGAGTTAGGAAGCGATCAGTACCTATCTTTTCAATTTAACATAAGCTCTTATTTGGACCTGCTGACCAGTAAGTAGTATTTGCTCATAAAATTATTCATTTTACAGGACCAGTATGTTCTAAAAAACTTAATTTGTATTACAGTACTTAAATGACAACTTCACAGGAACTGCACTTACCTACAATACTTTTTTCTGGAGCTGGAGGCACAATGTAACCAATATGCATGTACTTTGTTGCTAGTTTGCTGTGCAACCCGAGAAAATCACTGAATCTTCTTTTAACAGAGAATTCGTTTTTGTGAAACATGGAAAGCGATGTCTTGAAAAAAAAAATTGTTAAGAATTACAGATTCATCTACTCAAGTATGATACAAAGTTATCTGCAAATATTTGCACTAGTTACCTTTGTTGTTACTCTGTATGCCATATAAGCATTCATTCCATCACCTGTAAGAAAATTAAAATACTTATCCTAGGTTATTTTAATCCTTCCACACACTTCATTCAAAAATATACATTAAAAAGCTTTCTGTTCAGCTACTAACAACTGCCAAGTGATAACCGAAAACCAAAACCTCATAATGGTATTTGAGGGGTAAAAGAGTCTGCCATCTGACTTACTAGACTTAAGTAACTTACCAACTTTCTCAGGGTCTGATACATGGATTTCTATATCAAACATATCTCCATTTGCTTCCTCTTCAATCTAGGGAAAAGATATGTCATATGTAACAAGATAACTGCATTCATGCTATGTATGGCTACAAGCACAGGGGTATACAGGAAGGAGGAAAAGTCAGTATGTGTAACTAAAACACTCTTCCAGACCCACCATCTAAAGACTAAGTAAATATGATTTCTAAGATTGGTTGCCATTGTAACATAGTTCATGTGGTAGACTGTTAGATTTATGGATGGGATTTGATGACCTTAAAGGTGTGTTCCAAACTATGTCATTCTACGATTTTAGTTTTAATCCTTCCTGCAAAAACTTTTAGCATGGCAAACTTCTCAGGGTTTGTTTGCCTCAAAATTTTTCTAAGGTATCTCCTACAATGCCAACAGATACCACGGTTCAAAAGCCACTCTCATTTGAGATATTACCATATGCCTCTAGTCAAAGGATTGGTATTCCTTTTTATTAATAGTGTCAGCAGCAGAAAAGCTTGGGAAGGGAATAGTGTACTAGGGATGAAAGGGCAAAAACTGCCATCACGTGATACCTGAGGAAGCATTTATTATCAACAATCAAGTCACGGGTAAACGAGTTTGCAAACATGGATTAGCACAGGTCTCGCCTAGTAAGAGAGCACTCTAGAATGAATGGATTTGGCAATACTTGGGCTTTGAATGGACACCACAGGTCAAAACTACCATCAGCCTCAGCTATTTGATAACATGCAGGGTAACGCTAAACTCCTTCCTCCATTTCCCCATTAACAACATTTCAGAAATCCAACCTGAAACCTGTAATGTGCTGTTAAGTTATCATACGTCATCAGTGTTTCTCCTGTGTCATGCTCACAGATTGCTCCTACATGCAGTAGCTCTTCTGAAGGAACAGAGCTTCTTAATCCTCATGCTACAAGTGCCCTGTATAACCACTGAAGTATTGAATTGGTACGGTGTAAGTCAAATTCACATTAACCCTTATAAGCAAAATAAACACTAGAGATCTCCTTTTATATACTTCCTCTTAGCAAAGCATAATCCCATGAGTCAACATTTAGCAACTGTCATTTTCAAAGATGAAAAAAAAAACCCAAACAGCTTAAAAAACCAAGCACTTCCATAATTTAGAAGTTTACAGCATACCTCTTCTCTGGACCTGTCAAAAATCACAGGAGCTGTTATGCTTTTCGATTCCATTCCGGGAGCTACTAATGTAGTAGGTGTTACAGGAGTGATTGCAGGAGTAGGTTCTGGTGACAGTATAGGATCCCTCTCTGGACTGTCCAGTGAAACTTCTTCTGTTGCTTCTAAACAAACATTTTCAGTTAGCAACGTTTTTTGTACAATACATAAACATAAATAAATACATAAAGCACACACACACACACTAAAAAATCACAATACATGAGTTTAGTAAGATCATCTGTAAATAATATCCACTTGTTCCTGATTACTTCTTCCACAACATAGGTAAAAATAAATTTAACATTTGAGCTTGTAGCATATAACTGGTGAAAGCAAGACTAATACTGTAAATACATATCTATTTTTTAAAGATGCTGTTAGGTAAAGAGTATTTTAAAGTAGTCACAAGTTGCAAGTCATTTATTTCTGCACAAGGTGTTGTGAAAACTAATGAATTTTCTTTTACTACACAAGTAGCTCTTTTTCAGCACCTGTACTAATTTTAGTTTCTGAGCTCTGAACAACATCTGATTTAGTCATATAGGCTGATAACTGAGCAGACCAAGCATGTGTTAAAGTTAGACAACTATACTACACTTCCTCCCCTTCTAAAAGCCCACACGCTGTGAAATAAAAATATTATCAGGTGAGACATGCTGACTAGTAAAGCTAAATGTCTTTACTCTCCATCTGTCGTCAGTCTCTTTTGGACTTAAACCAGTTCACTAGAAACTGAATGCTTTCTTCAGACTGTAGACAGTTCATCTATCTTTAAAGAGGATGCAAATCTCTGCTCTACAAATCCTGCTTGATTTCCTCCACTGGTTGGTTTTGACCACTGGCAAACTACACACTTCCTGAGTATAGAGAAGTCGTAGCTTACGTAACTAATGCTGTGGTTCCTGCTAAATGTGCATTTTCAAGAACTCTGGTTCCTTAAAAGGTAGCATTGACCACAGAAAAGTAGTTGGAAACCAACACTCACTTCCCAGCCCATCTCCAGTCTTGTTACATCCTAAACTTCCTCTGCCAGGTAACTGAACCGAAAGCAGAAAAGACACATTTGAAAGGGCTGGTCTGAGTTATATAAAGTTACCAATAATCTCTACTATGCACTTGTAACTTCTGTATATTAGCTGCCGAATTTTCAAAATCAAAGTCATTATGTTTGTTCCAAACTTATCTTGATGCATATAGGAATAGAACTAGTCCTTAATAAATTGTTAAGAGAGTTAGGAAAATGTGATCTATTTTAAAAATTGTGCAATAGTTATACCGCATGTAAAACCAAGTCTCATTCTTGTCCCACGTAGGATTGCTTTCTTGTCCAGAAATCTACTAGCAACATAAAAATAGAACGACAGAATCACAGAATCAACCAGGCTGGAAGAGACCTCCAAGATCATCCAGTCCAACCTAGCACTCAGCCCTAGCCAGTCAATTAGACCATGGCACTAAGTGCCTAATCCAGCCTTTTCTTGAACACCTCCAGGGACAGTGACTCCACATCTCCCTGGGCAGCCCATTCCAATGGCAAATCATTCTCTCTGTGAAGAACTTCCTCCTAAGATCCAGTCTATACCTTCCCCGGCACAGCTTGAGACTGTGTCCCTTTGTTCTGTTGCTGGTTGCCTGGCAGAAGAGACCAACCCCCACCTGGCAACAGCCTCCCTTCAGGTAGTTGTAGAACTGGAAATAGTATCCAAGGACACATTTAATTCATTACTACAACAACTAATGTTATGATCTTTCACAATAAATGTAACAAAATCACCTAGCTTTATCCTTCTTGCCACTTGGAGGTATTCTGTTAGCCAGTTCTGTTTCACATTTCTCTCTAACAATTTTCTGCCAATCCTCAATGTTCTTCATAAATGAACCAAACCACATTTCTCTATTTCAGGGACGAAAATTACTGTGTGACTAAATTTTGTTTGATATTTAAGCTCAAGGTCACTAAGCCTTATTCTGGTTTGAAACTGATGCTAATTCTGGACAGGCTGAGAAAGCGTTATCACTTTGTTTCAAAACATGTCGCAAAGTTGCTGAGCTTAGAAAGGAGCTCTGCAGAAGACCTGGTCTAACCTATCTGCTCAAGCAGAGTCAGATAGTTGGGTTTTGAGTTTACACAGTTTTTGAGCATCTTGAAGTTTGGAAAATCCAATTCCTGTGACAATGGTTGATCACCCTCACCATTAAAATGCACAAAAAATCCATAATGTGTTTTCCTTATGTATTATCAGTATTTCAACTTGCACCCATTGCCTCATCCTGTCAGTGGGTATCACTGAGAAATCCAGTTTGCTTTTCTGCATTCCCTCTCATCAGGTATTTATAAATATTGTAGGATTTCTCCTGAGCCTGCCCCTCTCCAGGCTGAACAGCCCCAGCTCTCTCAGTCTCTACTTCTATGTCTTACAGTTCATGCTCTTAATCATCTCCACGGCCTGTGCTGGATTCACTCCAATTTCCAATTTCTCTCACACTGGGCAGATCAGACTTGGATTCAGCACTCCAGGTGTGGCCTCATCAGGGCTCAGCATACAGGAATGATAATTTCCCTCAACCTGCCAATAACACTGTTTTTAATTTCAAATCACAGAGTTCCACAATATTTTCAAAGTAAAACTAAAAGCATGCAGCTTCTTGTAGTCTGTATTTTTAATATGAAAAAAAAGACTATCTAAAACATTTCTGGGAAAATAGAAAAAAAAAAGGTTTTAGAGTGGTAGAAGAATATTTAAACTTCTTTTAAAAAGATACTTTTCCTCTTTGGTGGCCAACAGCATTCAACATATATGTTTTATGTTACACAAATTCTTATTCTACAGAAATATCAGAAAAAAATATACTATATATAAAGGCATTCTACTTCAGTTCTTGCTACCATGCGTGTTTGAGAAACAAATCATTAATCACCACTAAATACTTCTCTATGTTTTTCAAATTTTAGACAGGCTTATGTAAAACATGTCATGAAGCAATGCAGAGCAGGTAGACTTCTTACTTTTCTGTTATTGTAAATTATAACTTTACAAAAAAGTTGGGAATTCAGTGTAACAAAACGATGCTCCTATCAGACCAAGCAGAAGCACTTCTCAGACTTGTATCCACACAACCATTAGGATTTAAAACTGATCTATATCATGTAAAATCATATAAACTCCATCCAGGAGTAGCCCCCTGCTACTGTTCAGTTGACTGCTGAAGCTACTGCTAAGCTTGTGCAATACTGCTGTATAAAAAAGAGGCAGGAACAAGTATTCAGAAATGCAAGGACATTTCCTTCCAGCAAGATCAGCAGAAATACACTTCAGCCATGCCAGTATTTCTCAAGCTGAGCAACTCCAGCTAGGTTGAGCAGGAGCAAATTTTTAAAGTGCTGCCTACTGGCTTTCCTTTTCTATTTTCCTGGAGGAACTTACCAGAGAAAATAGTTTCTGTTTGTTTCATAGCAGCATGTCAAGTTCTTTTAGGAAGAAGAAAGAATTTACGCCATCCTCCCTCCTGTTACCTCTCACCCCCAAGTTTGCATGCATCCAGGACATTATGCAATTCTAGAAGAGTGAAACGGAAAAGGTAGTAGAAGAATTTGACAGAGACAAGGATGTACGTTTTGTTCAAAATGAAAGTATTAAAAGATTCTGAATGCAAAAAAAAAGCATTAGCTTTATAAAGCAAAAGCAGGCTCTTACGCTTCCTAGCATTTTTTTTGCCATTGGAAAAGCAATCTTTGCGCAGTACATAAAGTTGAAGATCCATTTCCTAAGGAACAGATTTGTGCTGATGAATTCTGGCATTTATGCTTCTTACATATACTCTCTTGGATGGTCTAGATCAAAAAGTTTCATTAATGATTTTTTTTCTCATGGAAAGAGGACTTTTTTATTAAGTGTCAGAATGGAATGTAGGCACTTGCAGAAACATTTCCTTGATTTACTAATTTTAGATTTTTCCCTTGAAAATGGCTAATATACCTTAGGTATTAAGTAATGGGTTTATTTTGTTTTTTAAATGTTCTGTATTAATATTGCCATAAAAAATAAGATCTAGATATCTTCCTTTTCTGGGAAGTTTTCAAACTCCTAAGCTCTTATAGAATCATAGAATCAACCAGGTTGGAAGAGACCTCGAGATCATCTCGTCCAACCTATCCCCCAGCCCTATCCAGTCAACTAGACCATGGCACTAAATGCCTCATCCAGTCTTTTCTTCTTGAATAAAGGGAGGCAACTGTTCTTCTGAGCTTCTAGGAGGAAAGCACTGATAACCAGCACTCATGGCTGTGGAAGTTATCAGCATGTATCAAGTGCCTCCACCAATCTAAATCTGCCAGTCTCACACATATGTACATACCTTTCCATCTGTTAATAGCCTGTTATGGCCCATTGTCTAAATGCTCATCTCCAATAGAATATGAAAACATCTCATCCTCCTGCAGTAAACTATTTATGCTTAACATTCTACAGCCAACTGCACCAGGTTACTATGAGCACTCAAGCATGGGGCTCAATCTCAGCATCATACAGCTCTTGTTTCTTCACTTTTCACTATCCGTATTTGTCAAATATCATCCTAGAAATTGCAAGTTGGCAATTCCTCACAAGCAGCTTGATCAACTGAGTAAGCTATTTTTCACTAGTCACACTTCTAAATGTCAGACCTCTAACACGCTGACATGGTTTAAGTATTCAAATTAGTTAATTCTCTTTGAAAGTTTATACTCAGATGATCATGTCAATATGGGAGTAAACTGGAGTAGAAACCATTGTTCAGTACAGCAGAAAAATTTACGAAGAAAGACATCTCCAGGTTTAGTAATACTTCAAAGACAGATATCCTTAAAAGATGGACTGTGAGAACTACTACAGCTAAGTCACAGCCCATGACCCTTATTGTTAAACCAGGAGTACTAATAATTTTAAAGAGGACAGAAAGTTTTAACAGGATAGTCATTCACCAATAAGGCTGCCTTCTGACTTCAAAACCATAGATTTATGCACTTTTGTGCATTTGTTCCTTGGAGAAGAGACTCAGAACTAAACAACCAGCTTCTGAAAAGCTGCAAGGCATCTACATTGAACTCCTCTGATAAGATACACCACAGTTTGATAAGGATCATCAGATAGAAACTTTTGCTGTTCAGCTGTCGTAAAGTACACGTCTTGTCTGGTCCACTGAATCAGCATCTCCTTTCTGTATCAACTCCTGGGAAAAAAACCCTAAAACAACATGAAAAACCCAACATGAAAAACAAAAAATACCCACTCAATAAAACCACACACCTTTCCCCTTGCACAGGTGTCAACTTTCCTCCAGGACACTAAACTAGACATTTGCATAAGAGGATCCATTCCCAAACACCATTCAGAGTTGAAAAAAACCAAAACACCACAAAAAGTAATCTTTTTCCAGACACAGGGAGAGGAAAAATTAACATCTTCCATTTTGCAGAAAACAGTGACAGAGCAATGATACAGCTTTACAGACTTGCTCATCATCCATCAACACCAGAGCCACAGGGCACAGCCAGCCATGTCCTGCACAAGTGGTCCACAGCATTTTTCTGCAGGTAAAGAGAAATTTTGGACCAATATATTGTAAGACTAATTCATTACCGAATTCATTACTTGACAGTAGAAGCTTATGTATGGACAGGTTTTCAGACCATCCCCAAAGCCCATCAGGATATTCTTAACACTACCTGGTTTGCAGCAACAATCATTATGATCTCCACTCTACTAGGTAAGACAACGCAATTCTTACTTGGCCAAATAATCAACACACTGACTTTTATTCTAAAGTGGGTTTAGCAAGGCAGTTTGATTTTTCACAGAACTAAGAACCACAATACTAATGAATGCAAGAGTAAAATGTAATGGTCTTCAACAACAGCTGAGAAACTAATTTTATTCCACCTTTAAAACCCAATTTAAATAGTTCACTTACAAGTCACCAAGGACAAGATAATGAGTATCTAAAAAATTAGTATCTATTGCACATACTGTCCTGCAGCTGGTCCAAAACCAATAGCCAAGATGTTCTAAGTACAGTTAAAAAGCCAAAAAATATCCCATGTTCTGAACTGCATTAAAACAATACAGGAAATAAAGGTATCTGTTCTCCCTCACCTCCTTTTCTATTAAGTTGCATTATCAAATAGACTAATGAAGAAGACTTATCAAGCCTATGACAACTACAAAGATGTAATATTAGATTTTCTACAATTAAGTTCACAAAACCAGAATTATTTATGTCCCTAAATCACAGAAGTTCCTCCTTTCAGGAGGCACCCACAGGACATCCTTTACCTGGATTTTAGCGTCTCACTACAAAGGAATAACATAGGTTAGAAAGCTATGGAACTTCATTCTCTTCCTAAGTGTTCCTAAAAGCTTGGCCAAGACAGCTTTCTTTGGAACGTCAACATAAAGAAGAAAAAAAAAACTCTGTTACAGTCACTTGTAAATTAAGTTCTGCTTTCATAGAAAGACAGGGCTTATTCAATCATGCTAGAAGCAAGAAAACAGGTATCTCATGTTGCTTTTTCATATTCTATCTATTCACTGTACCAGAAAGTTAAACAGATGAATTAACATCACTGGGTAGCGAAACAGCCCTAAGAGAAAAAACAAATTATAACAATTGTGAATGCACAGAACTTGAACACAAATTAGACATTGTTTTTGAGAATGCCTGCACTAACAGTGATACAAAGACAGAAGTTCATCACTAGGGTACAACTGCATTATGCAAACTTCCTGCTTAGGATAGAATACTGTGAAAGATGCTATATTCTGCCTCAGAATATTATTGTTTTTTCCCCTATCTGAGTTTCTACTAGCCTCAGTCTGTATAAAAACTGACCTTTAAAAAGCAGTCTCAGTTGTGTTAGACATGCAATACGTTAAATGCTTTCAGTTCAGTGCTGAATGCATTTAAAAGAATGTCTTCAACACAAAACTAAAATTCATTAAATCAGTACAGTGTGTTTTTCTCGTAGCATTCATTTCAGTTGAAACAACCTCAATGCTAAGATTTGTTCCTTCTGTCTGCTTCCTCTCACTATTTACTCCAGTCACTATTATCCAAAGGAGAATTTGCTTTCTTAAAATACCCATTCCAGATGGCAATACAGATATAAAAAGATGGCTTTTTGTACTGAAGTTAAATAACCAAATCACTAGTATTAAAAAGCTTCATTGCTAAACACTGTTGGTATTTTTACGTCAGAAGATCAGGTAATAAAAATACAAAAGAAGAATTATTAACCCTTTATATTCTCTTTTCTTCTTAAAACAGTGAGTTAATAGTAGTCAATATAGTCCAACAGTGTCGTGACCTAGTTTATTTTTGAATTATTACATCAGGGAATCAATGAAGGCGAGATGAGAACAGTACTCAAACCTGACTGCCAACAGCCTCAATCAGTATGTAGTAACAGGAAAAGCATATAGTATTAAGAAGCAGCATTTAGAACCATCTTTTGTTGTACAAAACATACTCCAAGTACTACACCTCCTTTCTTAAAAAGTTAATGCTCCTACATGTGTAACTGAAAGCAATCATAACCCCCATTAGGGTAGTCAAAAATCAACATGAAAGTAGTGACTGATTAATAAAGTGTTAGAATTGTGTTGTTTTTTGACTGATTACTTATCAGAACTTCCACACATCTTTCTCCAAAACATGCAATACTGTCAAGTAACAGAGACAGAATCACACACTTGTCAAATGGAAGGACTGATCCTGTATGTCTGTTTGCTTTTTTGTCATTATAATACAGATCTTAAGAAAAAGGAAATACCATCCAGCCTGCATTATGATTTGAATTATCTTCATAATCGAAAAAAAAAAAGACTGGGATAGCTTGCCTATGGTTATTAAGTAGAAAATAAGAACGCAACTTAAGCTGTATCACACGTGAACAAATTTTAATATTGTTAATTACATAATGGTAAAGACTACTATACTACATAATGATAAATTACACTATAATGGTCAGCAGAATGCAATTCAGCTAACACTATCACACTACGAACTCAACAGTACATACCACCAAGAAACTTGTATTTATTTAGCCTAATGAACATTACAATGTACCACAGGAAAAAACTCTGTACCTTAGTGACAAACCACTTAAAATGTTTTCATTGTCCTTGTCTGAAAAGCACACTTATTTTAGTTAATGAGCAAAACAGTTAAAGCAGGTATACCAGAATAAAAGAGTGTTTACCAGCAAAGAGGTCTTCTCTGTCATCATCCAGCATGATTTCTGCTGGCTTTGGACCACTGGAGTTTGTGCTGAGGTCTTCTGCAGGAAGACTTGCTGGCTCTGGAGATGAAGGACTTGACTGCATATTAAAAAAAAAAAAAAAAAAAAAAGTTAAATAATTACCAGAGAATCATCTACCATGGGTCAGTGTCTAAGAACTATTGCAACAAACATTCTTTCATTACAAAGAAAAAAGGCAAGATGTACAGAAAGGAAACCCTGTCAGCTATTTCCATTTCCTACTCCCAGCACTGTAACAAACAAAGGGTAGGAGCTAGTCAATAGCTCTTTTCACTTCTTTGTCAGAGAGAAAGACAGACACTCATTTCCTCAGGTTTTATTAACATGAAACAAAAGCTGCTATAGAAATATCTAGAATATATTTATCAGTACTGCTAAGCACAACTTGATTATTAAGTTCCTTTTGAAAAGGTCGAGAATTAGATCTGGATTTGCACATTGAAAAAAAATTAATTAAGAAATTATTCCAGGGCTATATATCAATTCTTCAGAGACTGAAAGAACACATTATTGCCATCCAAACAATCCAAGACTGCTTGTGGCCACAGGAAATCTTGGTAACTTTGCAGTAGGCTGAATTATGTAATTATTGCCACGGAAGGTCATACTATACTGTACATTAAAAGCTAACCTTGACATAGATAAAATTCTTTTAATTCACTGAAGACAACAACTTGCCCTGTGAAAAAGAAAAAGACTTGAAGACACTCAGGAAAAGTAAGGCAATACTAAAACTAGACCACCAGATTTACAGTTTATTCACAAAGTAAATATGCACCTAACTAAACATCAGTTTTTCAGTTAGAAAAGACTTGTTAACTAAGTATCAACAATACTAGAAAATATACAAAATACTTCTCACAACTTCATCCAAGATGGCTAGCCAAAGAGTTATCAACAGCAGCATCTGTACTCATGAAGGCATGCACTGTAAAAGGAGCATCTGTAAATTGTGTCTCTAGTTGCTTCTTAGTATTTACACTGTTGTCATTAATTCAAGTTCAGAATCAGAATTCAAAACAGATACTAAATGCCTTAGTTTACACTTCAACAAATGCCACTGCAGGCATTGAAAAAAAGCCTGAAAAATACTAAAAAGCAACTGGAAAAGTTTGTCCAGATTCTATTTTCATATTCAAAAATGTAATAGATACAACAATTATAAGAGACAGGCCTTTCTTACAGCTAGTTTAGAGCTGCAACGAGGAACTGCTCAGCTCAGACAGAAGACACATCTCCTTCCCTTTGCCAAAGGCATAACTCTTTGAAAAGCCCACATACAACATGGGAGAACCAATAAACAAATGAACAACAAAAGCAGCATCCTCTTACACTGCTACAGCCTCTCACACTGCTAGTTTTATTTTGCCCTAGAACCTGCAAATAAAATCAAAGCAGAAGCACTCAGGAATTGTACAGAGGGTAGTAGGGTTTATGATCCTACAAGGAACCAATCCACTAGTCAAATGAGTAACTTAGTCTGAGTCTTATCTCACACTAAACCAACACCCAAATGACCCCAGAGCAAACACAGTGCTCTGGGGTAATAAAGGTGTATTTGTTCACTCTGTGAAGTATGATCCCTAGTTGTATCACTACACTTGTAAGTAAGTTAGACAAAATTATCCAGGAAAACTAAGAAAACCTCTCTGCCTGATGTGTTCTCTGCCTGATGTGTCCTTATTCTATGAGTGAGAGTACAGTGTCATATGTAATAGTCAAGAATTTTAAGCGCATTTTGAACTCAGAAATGTTACATTCTGTAAGAATATGTATGTCAAGGCAGTGTTTATAGGGCAGTAACATCTTGTACTTCAGATAGAACAACAAGGCATAGAAATGCTTGTTTTCTGTAAGGTTCAAGCAATTTTTTATTTTATCAGCAAAAGAAATTCTTCACAAAAACATTACAGATGCTCATTCCAAACTAGTTTTACTGCTACTCAATTTTGAACAGTTGCATAGTTAGATAAATTTGAGGTTTAGAACAAAAAGGGGATCTTATGCTAAAACAGATGCAGATATATAATTCATGCTTGTCAATTCACCTCTATGAAAAAAAAAGCTATAATACAGTCAAGTACAGGAAACCAAAGACTTCCTGAGCACTTGTTGCAGTTTTCCACTTCATCCCTTGATAGTGCTCTTGATTAACAAATGGTGAAAAACAGGCCTTGGAGAATTTGCAATCTCTTCTGTCAGCCTATCTTCTCAATTTTATCTAAGGTAGCTATTTCGGTTACTGATGATTACCTTCCATTTTATCAGTACCTTACCAGACAAGTTATACCTGCCTCTTGATGACAAGAAACACTACCGGACACAAAACTCACCTTGAACACTTTAACCTGATCAATGTACACCATAATAGGAAAAACAAGTATTTAAGTTTCTAAAACAACAAGTTACCCAGACACTAAAAAAAGTTACTCACACTTTGAAGGCAATAAGCAGACTCTTCCTAGCAATAGCAATAAATACATGCCACCTATTCCTGGTAGAGTTACATCTCTTTCTGATACTGAAGTGAAGAATGATTCTGTCCACTGTCACTGTTAAAACATCATGACTTCTCTACTGGACACCAGGCTTCATAGCTGTACTTAGTGTACCAGTTGAAGAGAGCTATCTCCAAATTTTACTTATCCTCGTTTACACAAAACACAACTAGAAAAAACTGCAAAAAGAGATCACTCAAACAGATCTTAGGGCACCTCAGAAAGCTCAAGAGGCAAAAAGTATTCATGCAGCTAATAAAATTTGTATACAAGACATAAAATCTAGAAGTGACTTCTACAGGTATATTTCCAGTGAAATAGAAGCTCTGAGTGTTACCTGTTTCATAAAGATACAATAATTTTTCATTTACTATAAATCTTAAATTCTGGTTTTGGGATAGTGGATATTACATTTTCATTTTGTGGATGAATTATGGGTAAAATGTCTTGCCTTCAAAATTCATTTTCAGGTTTGTATTTGGTTTGGCTGGCACAGATTCAATTTTCTTCATAACGGCTTGTATAGTTCCAAGGGCTGGATTTGTGATCAAAAAAGTGTTGACAACACAGGAATGGTTTTGTTATCACTGAGTAATGCTTACACAGCTTGAAGGTCTTTTCCATTTCTTACTGCTCCATCAGCAAGTATGCTGAGAGTGCACAAGAATCTGGGAGAGGACACAGCAAAGACAGCTGACCCCAGCTAGCCAGAGGGATATCCTGTACAATGTAACACCATGATCAGTAATGTAAGCTGTGGCAATGACAGAGTATGAAGAGGTTGTTTGGAGTTTATAGCATTTATCTTCCCAGAAAAGTGTTACACATGATAGGGCCTCAGTTTCCTGTAGATGGCTGAACATCTGCCTGCTGATGGATTATATACTGCTTGGATATGCAGCTTTTACTTTACCTGTTAAAATTGTATTTACTTCGATACACAAGTTTTCTCACTTTCGCTCTTCCAATTCTCTGGCAATAGTGAGTGAGTGAGTGAGTGAGTGGCTGTGTGGAGCTCAGATGGCAGCTGGAGTTAAAGCACAACAAGCTAACAGCTGAATAAGGTATTTCCTGGCCTACTAATCTTTCACCATCTTTTTTGTGTTCTTAGTTGTCATTCTCAGATAAGATGAATTAAGGATGGGGTTAAATATCTTCAGAAACATTACATGAAAAAGAAAATGTGCAGCAAAAAACCCCAAAACTATTCCTGGCTTGAACACAGCATCAACTTTTGAGAATTCTGCAACAAATTTTAGTTTGTTATCTTCAAAAGTTATCTTTAAAAGTACAAAGTTCCTCACAGAAATATGAAAACCCAGACAGCCACAGCCCTGTAGCTAGAAGAAACTATTCAATAATTCCTAATAGTCTGATAATTTTACAATCAGTGGGTCTGACAGTGCTCTTCAGCCTCTCAAGAAACGCATATATGCACCCAAATATTAACTTATTCGGATATTTCATTTATGATCTACTACAGATGGAAGCTAGAAGATAGGATACCGGTTTTGAATGGTCATCTCTATGAAGTACAGCTGATACGGGCATTAAAATGGATGACAATAGAGTTAGTAGCTGATGCAGGGAAAATCTGAGTATCAGACAAAAAACAGACTGTGAGACTAACAAAAATTCTCAGGGCCCAGATGCACACAGACAGTGCAGCTATTTAGACATTTTAAACTTACTTAATGCCAATGGTTCACAAAATGTCACAAACATGCCTGTTTCCTGAAAGGTACAATCTTGTGAAATGTGACTCCTGATCTGAAATAAAATCAGGTGAAACATCCAGCTGCCAAGACATCCAATTGCATTCACAAACGCAGGACAATCAGGATCTTGCTTTACTAATTTTATAGAAAACAAGCTTCTGGTAAGAAGCCTACGGGTTCATTCCAGTTTGCAATGGCACAAACAAGCTCAACCTTCTAATTTCTCTGAGAAATTATCAGTACTGTGCATTACATTTGGTAGTAATAATTATTTTATATCTTTGGCTTACGAAAAAAGTACAAGTTCTCACATTTTCTGTTGGCTGAAATTACAGCCTTAGATATGTGGACATCCTCCCTTCTCATAATATTAGTGCTCCCTTAAAACCAGTTGAACTACTTCTCTGAACTGATCCTACCCTCCTTCAATCAGAAGACAATAGGCTGGCAAATTGTATTATTCTAGTTCACATTAACCTTTCCCATTGTCTGAAAGAGGGATACAGAAGCTTGTAAATCACAGCAGAGAGACAGAAAAGATTCAGCAATATAAGAGCTAACATTTTCAGCAGAAAGCTAGAGGCCACAAGCAGCCACACCAGAATTAATGCGTACATGGCTCCATTACAGCCTGGACTTAACACCAAGGTATTAAATACATACTTTCAATAGAATTACACCAAATAATCTTGGATACAGACTTAATTTTCTGCAAAGTTATAGTACAGTGTTGAAGGACTTAACACATTCCTCTCAGATGTTCCAAGTGGGTCTTTACTGGTTCTTCTATAACTGACACTGTGTATCATTAAAGATTTGTATTTCTGTGCCTACCAAATGTTTTGCATTCTGTACAAATAATAAAAAAAAAAAATCAACCAAAAAAACCCAGCATATTGAAGATATTTGATATAAAATGATAAACCAGCAATGAGATTACATACATGCCCTGCCCTAAATGACAGTCTGTGATAGCTTACCACATCTGCTGCTTACTCATTGTTTTCAAATGCTTCTATGTATCCTTTCATTACAAAAGCCACAGGAACAAAAATACAACTATAAATATTCATTTCAATGAGCAGGTGGCAACTTAGCTACATGCCCACAAAGCACCTGCTTTAGGAAAGGCAGAGACAGGTAATATAAAAATGAGTGACAAGTTCAGAGGAAACGAAGAAGTGATACCAGAGATAAACGAGGAAGATGGCAAGGAAACAGACTAGGGCAAGGAAGAAGCAGAATAATGCCACACCTTGAGTACTGTGTCCAGTTCCGGGCTACTCAATTCAAGAGAGATGCTGAGGTACTGGAACATGTCCAGAGAAGGGCGATGAAGTTGTGAGGGGCCTGGAACACAAACCCTATGAGGAGACCCTGAGGGAGCTGGGGTTGTTTAGCCTGGAGAAGAGGAGGCTCAGGGGTGATCTCATTGCTGTCTACAACTACCTGAAGGGAGGCTGTAGCCAGGTGGGGGTTGGTCTCTTCTCCCAGGCAACCAGAGGACACAGTCAAGGGGACACAGTCTCAAGTTGTGCCAGGGAGGTCTAGGCTGGATGTTAGGAGGAACTTCTTGCCAGAGAGAGTGATTTGCCATTGGAATGGGCTGCCCAGGGAGGTGGTGGAGTTGCTGTCTCTGGAGGTGTTCAAGAAAAGCCCAGATGAGGCACTTAGTGCTATGGTCTAGTTAACTGGATAGGGCTGGCTGATAGGTTGGACTGGATGATTTTGGAGGTCTCTTCCAACCTGCTTGATTCTATGAAATGATAAGAGTAACATTAAACATAGCGTTTTTTAGAAAATCTAACACGCTCTTTGGACCTACGTCCCCAAAAGTTACTTTCACAATTGGTTGTGGTCTCTCCTAAATAGAAAATTATTAATTTGCCGATGACTAATTTGTAACAAGAGATGATTTTTATCATAATGCATAGTTAACGTCCCAAACTTCTTGTTGTGCATATTATGGACATATTTTTAAAACAAACAAACAAACAAAAACAAACAACAAAACCCAAAACCAACCAAACAAAACCTCAACCACTTGAAAATCTGATATGTAGGTAAGTCCACAGAAGATTATTTACTATTGTAATGTTACTCAGGGCTCAAGATGTCCTCGAGCTACAAAAACCTAGTATCTGGGAGAGCACTGCAGGTGACTAAGCGCAACATATAATTAACAGCAACATTCTTCACATGATATCCACCACTGAGTATCACCAAAAATACAGTCTTGCCTTAGCCCATTTGTCTGATTTAGTCTGTCCTTCTTACTATTGAAAGCCACTCTAGCAGCTAAAGAAAGACCACTCAGTGACCATTAATTTAATGGAGGACTATAGTCCTACAGACATTACAATCTGGTTGGTACAATGAAATGCAAATAATCATTCTGCTGCTCTTTAGGCACAGGAAAAGGAGCACTTTAGCAGCTGAGACAAACTCCTCCCTAGCCCGGTGCCAAGTTCACAAAAGTAAATGGACAACTCCAAGATAAACCAATCAGAAACCCTTCAAAAGTAGCATAGCCTTCATGTAGGTTGGCTTTGGACTTCACTTCTCTCCTCTGGTACCAGTACATACACGACAGATGTTCCTATAGAACTTCCATTTAGAAACAACTGCTTCATGTGTATTAACAAGATTACAATCCCATCAATTACAGAAGTTTAACTAGGCTTATATCACAAGACAATAGCTCTTCTCTGGACTACGGTGTCCTACACATATCACAGTATCACAGTATCACCAAGGTTGGAAGAGACCTCACAGATCATCAAGTCCAACCCTTTACCACAGTGCCCAAGGCTAGACCATGGCACCAAGTGCCACATCCAACCTTGCCTTGAACTGCCCCAGGGACGACGACTCCACCACCTCCCCAGGCAGCCCATTCCAGTGCCCAATGACTCTCTCAGTGAAGAACTTTCTCCTCCTATGAGTTGAACAATCCAAGCCACTAAGTTCAAACTCATAATTGAGTTCATGATCTCTTCCATTCAAATTTTCAGGAAAATCAAAGATTAACCTCTATGACTTAAATACGAGATTGATCTTAGTCCTCTGCAGCTTTCTGGAACATTGCTTACATTATTATTATTATATTCTTAGCACACAGAACAAGACTTAAATACACTGTGTGACACAGATGCAGAGAACTCTATTAATACAATTCTGTCAACTGCGGGTTCACATCCTTTGCTATTCCATTACTTGAGGCAAGATGAGTTACTTCAAAATATATCTAAAAGCCCCTTTGTCCCTTAGGCTTTTTGTTTACTAAAGACAGGCAACAGAGTATAACAGAGAAACATGTCCTGATCCTATTATCGCAAAGATCAAGGACAGGAAACTCTTCAGGAAAAGAGGAAGAGGAACAATTTTCTTTTTAAATAGGCAACTGTACACAGGAAGAGCAGTCCTTCCTGAAGACACTGCCAAAATGCACAGGTGAAATATGACCACAACTCAGCAAGAAAAGCTCTCAGTATAATGAATGACCACATCAGCATTTTTCAGAAAGAGCGCCTATTTATGCATTGTTGTTCTGTTTTTGTTAGGTTTGGGCTTTTTTGGTTGGGCTTGCAGTTTGTTTGTCTGTTCGTTGGAAGTTATTTTGGTTTGGTTGGTTGGGTTTTTTTTTTATCTCGGGGGGGGAGGATGTGTTTTGGGTTTTTTTGTACAAGCCTCCTGACACAGAAAACAAGCAGAGATTAGAGGGGTATTCTTTACAAGTTTTCAGATCTTCCAGGCTGATTTCTCGGAACAACTGCGGTTTCATAACGCCTTCCATGTATACACCCTGCCTCCAACTGTCCCTGTTTGGTGGCAGCAGCCGCTCGGCGCCGGTCACTGACACACATCGGCTACGAGGGAGAAGGCTTAGAAAAAACGAAGTTCCTTCAACTTTTGCAAACTGGAAGTGATGAAGCCTCACAGAAAGACCAAACAAAAAAACTGTCTGTTATTAATCCATGTAAAATCTAAGGTGGGAGGAAGTTAAACGAAACTGGCGTGTGTCAAGAGGAAAGGTGGAAGTATTTATTACTCTGGCAATACAATAAGAGGGAAAGAAGCGATTTGGTACAGAGGTACTTGAAGAGTTTTCGGTTTCTTTAGGCAGAATAAGACATGAAGGGAACGACTGAGCCCCCCCGCAGGGTCGAGGTCACCCGCCCGCCGGGAGGGAAGCGTCAAAGTGCCGCAGCTCCCGGAACGGAGACAGGCGACGGGGCCGCAACTGGAAAATGGGCCTCTAAGTGCCGAGGACTGCGCTGGTAATTGCAGGAGACCGGACTGGTAACTGCTGGAAACTGGACTGCTAAGTGCCGGGGACCAAGTGAGGGCCGAAGGGGCCCCGGTCAGGAACACGGTATCGGCGGCCTGCCAGAGAGGGGAGGGCCGGGAGGGCCCGGTGGGCGCCGGTGCGACCGCGGGGCTGGGGGCCCGCGGCCGTGGGCAGGCTCTCACCTCCAGGGTAGACACGGTGCTGGTAAAAAGGTCCTCGCCGTCCTCCAGCTCCTCGAAGTCTGCGGGCCGCACCTCCCCAAGCGGTGGGGGCTCCCTTTCTGCCGCCATCTTCCCCTCCAGCCCGGCCGCCAGCCCCGGCCCCCACGCTCACGTGACGACAGCCCCGCCCCTCTCCCGCCACGTGACGGCGCAAGGGCTGGGGGCGGGGCGCAGGACCGAGGCGCGGGGCGGGGAGGAGGGGGCAGGGCTGAGGCGCGGAACGGAGAGGGCGCCAGGGCCGAGACGCAGGGAGGGGGGAGGTGGGAGGAGGGGGGCCGGGGCGAGATAGGTGTTTCGTTGCTCCGCAGTCGCGATGCGTGCAGCCGCGGGTGCGGGCTGGAGTCTGCGCTGGGGATGCCGTGGCCGTGAAATAGTTCAGTAAAGTCAGTCGCGGAGTCTCACAAAGCTTTTACTCCACCACGGCAGCGTCCGTGCCTGCCCCAGCTTTAGACGACCCATCCCGGCATAGACGAGCAGCTGCCCGGGGGAGTTCCCTGCTTTCCAGCTCTGCGCCGTGGGTTCGGCCGGGGATCGGTGGGATCTTGCCTCTGGGATGTTAAGTGTCTGCTAGGAAAGAAGCCTGGGAAAGCTCCGGATGAAGAAGCTACTGGTTTTTTGTCCCCTCTATTGCTGCCATTCTCAGGCTTTTTTGCTTCCCAAACACTGCGGGACGTTCGTAGTTGTCTCCTGCCCCACTCCTGCCGGCCAGTCATTCAAGTCAGGTGCAGCTATGTTCACAACGCTGCAAGTGGTGTGTGTTGTCCAAGTAAATTATTGGCAGACTCGCGCTCTGATTTCCAAGTTGCTTTTACCCCTCATTCCATTTGTGGTTTAGCTGACAAATATACCAATTCTTCCGAATTTTGACGTTGGAATACTCATTTTGAAAAAAATACAAGTCCGCTCTCAGCAGTGTCAATATAGCCTTGCCTAGGATACTCACGCTTGTTTTGAGCTGTTAGGGTTGCTTCCGGTAACCTGAAAATGAGTTTGAAAAGGTGTCTTGATTTTCCATAGTGATGAAGTACGGGTTTCATGCACCTAAAGCATGGCTGTGCTTTGTGAGGACTTTGTTAACGTTTACTGTATTTCAGTTACTTTATAACGGCATCCAGTGGAGACAGTGCTCTTCAGGGAGGAAAGACTGTTGTGCAGACTAGAAGTGCTTTGGGACAAGGGTGAGATCTCTCTGGTGTTTGCAGAGTGCCTAGTAAAGATTAATAGAAAAAAAATATGGTCTTACATATTGCTTTCTTTAGGCTTCTTCCTAATTACATAATGAGAAAAATGAAAAAATAAGCAAAAATATATGTTCTCTTGAGAACATGTAAGTGGCATACGTAGTACTGTACTGCTAAAGCTCAAAATATCACAAATAGCAGAGAGCTCTTTCCTTGGAGATGGGTACTGCTGAGTTAAGAGAGAGTTTTCTTTGTCCTGCTAACATCTGAGGACATTTAATGCCTCAGTGCTTTGGGTAAGACCTTGTAACTATCCCACACAGGAAACATGAATTTGTGTTGAAACTTGGGAGCTTCAGCTTTCTGAATGCAAATAACAAAGTTGCTAAAGAAAGGAGATGTAGCAACTAAAGTTCTAAAGTTCTAACAAAAGTGACAATAGCTCTTCTTTGATGGATAGAAGTAGATGAAAAAGGAACACCCAACCTTTCCTGTTTTCCTCAGGTCAGAAAAACTTGCCCACTGCTCTAGGAAGGATGTATTATCTGGAGACCAACATAGCTATGCTCTCACTAGAAGCTGTAATAACTTGCTTGTTATTTACTAGGTTAGAGAGCACTTTTAAATTTCTTGGGAGCAGGACATTTTCCAGCACATTCATGTTTCTCTTTTCTGTACAAAATAAGAATAGTAGTGATGTTTATGTTGTTTGAAGTGACTATGAAATGAAATGTACTCTGTTCTCATTTCTACCCTATTCCTAAACACCTATTCCATTAGTGCTTCAGCTTACCACTAAATAACGTTTAGTGGTCTTTTTAAGACTTAAAAAAAAAGAAGAGTAGAAATTTAAAAAGCCAGTTTAAAATATGCAAAGACTTTCTGTCCAGAACTGCAGCTCTTTGGCATCTACATTACATGGCTGGCACTATCATTACGCCCTTACTGCCTTTCCAATTTCTTGTAGTATTCATGTTCTGCTGTGCTGTTCTTGGAAGCTCTTCAAATAACTTGCATATATATGCTTTATCTAGGAATTATGATTCTATCATCTCAATAATAATTCTGTGTCCTTTGACATTATATGTTGAGCTATCTCACCATAATTTGCCACGTAGAAAGATAATTTGCCATGTAGAAAAATAATGCATATTAATTTTTTTTAGATTTCTTGCAAGTGTACATAATATAGCACGGTACTTAGGTGTTTAATCATTTTCCACTAGACTGACTAGTTTTTTGACCTCACCGATATTCACACCCATGCCTGTAATGCTCATTTAGCTAGACTATAAATCAGCTTTCTGAAATACCATGAAGTAGTCTTCTATCACACTGAGTGTGCTACCGAAACAGAATAAAGTGAGGAGCAAACGAGATGTCATCTGTAGGGTAAGGTTTTTTTTTAAAAAAATTCTTACTCATTGAGAAAGGTATATAAGCAATTAGCTTCTCTGACTCAAAGAAACATTATATTTATAAACTGGGTGTGTGTGTGGTTGCTTCTTTTCCAATACTGTGGTGATCTGTGGTCACAGAAAGCTATTTTGCATATTTTTGTGGCAGATGAGTCAAGGAGGAATACAAAGGTGACTACAGGACCTGGGTTTTTAAATAATGGAGATTTCAGTTTGAAAAACTGTGGATTAGTAAATCTAGTGGAAAAAATAATCCAAAGTAGATAAATTCAATCAAGGATATAAATTGGAAAACCATTCATGCTGCAGGAAAGCTTTGGATGATTGCAAAAAGCCAATCACATATGAAATTGTGATGTGCACACCCCCCACCCCCCCCAAAAAAAAAAAAAAAAAAAAAAAAACCTTCATTTAAACATTTAAAGACAAGACTTGTCCTGGTCAATATGAGTATCATGTGGTCATATGTACCCAGTATCATTTAACTAATATGTATTAGCTGTCAACTCTGCCTCAGGCTACTAAGAATCTAAGGGAGAGGAGAGGAAGCTACTCATATGTATCCTAATGGAAACTGCAGCCACCCTTTCCCTTGCAGCCAATAAATCCACACCTTTAATGGTATGTGAGAAGGATATTAACAACCTGAACAGTAGAAACATCAGGACTGATTTTACACGTGGAACTTGTTTCAGCCCTTTGTGTATACACAGCGTGCCTGGTTTAATTACCTGGTTATGTGCTAACATTTCTGTAAGAGCTTTTATCCCAGGGAGTGCTGACCATGTGCTTAGAAACTGTGTTTTTCCTTATTATGTCCTAACAGCTCCATACTTCATTCATTATATCCAGTTGCAACTGTACTCTGAAAACAGAAATATTTGTCTCCTCACAAGCTTCTCTCTGAGGCTTATCACTACCAAATCTAAGTGTTTTGCAGGCACTGATGGTTTTTTTTTTTTTTTTGAATATTACACAGTCAGTGATCAGAGACTGAAAAACTAAAATCTAAGATATTTACTAATGTGGATGCCCAAGTTGAGAATAATAGGATCTGGGGGGTGTGCCTCTTCTTTTTTTTTTTTTTTTCCCAGGATGCTTAATATTTCCATAGATTCCTAGTCAACATTCATCACTATCACAGTACTAGCCTTGCCCACATGCATTTTTAGGGGTATACTTTTATGTTTTCCCTTTCCTTTCTGCCTCTTCTTTTTGTCAGTCCTTGTTAGGTCCCATACTTTCTTGACTGGCCTTGAGAGAGGTCGAGAACCCTCTTAAAATGATAATTTCTTGTTTTGGCTCACCAGCCAACAGTTTTCCAAGTCAATACATCTGCTGCACAAGTTTTCACAGTATGTGGCCTGCCTCTGCCCAGTTTTTGTGGGCTTCCCCTCAGAGGAGACATGGAAATAAAAAGTCTTCTATTGGAACACTGTTGGGAGTTGTTATGCAATTAAAAGCTTCCTTTTATCATGAAGAAACAGGTTTCACTGGGAAGTTCAGTCTTGTCAATTTTGAGTGTCTTTTTAAAGGCACAATATAACAGTGTTAGAGCTGTTATTTCACAAGTTTAGGATACAGGAGTGCTAAGCGTTGAGAAAATCAGAAAAGTTTTTTTTGGGTAGAGGCAATATAGCATTTATTGTTTGCTTGGATATACTTCTTTCCATCTTTCAAAAAAACTACTAAATTAGATGCAAAGTAAAGATTATTAAGTTCTAAGCAAAGTGAATAAAGATTTTGTAATCAAATGCATCAGACTTTAGTAACAACTTCTGCATCAGACTTCACAGACTCTGTCTCTGTATTGTCTTAATGTAATAACCACTGGAATAGCATGTCATTTTACTAACTGACATATCAATTAAATGGAATATCAAGACTAAGGAGAAGCAGTTTTGGAATAGAGAACAATAGTGAGTTATATGAGCTTGAAGGCAGTGTTTTCTTTTATTGGAGAAAGATGATTTTCATATATGTGAAAGGGACTGATTCTTAGATACTTCACCTTTGGACTAGTGACAGGTAATACCCTCAATCATTAATGGATTGGAAGTTTCTGTTCTAGTTTATCTGATGTTGCAGTATAGTGAAATAAAAAGCTCTAGTACCATTAGCTGGGTATGTTTACCCTTTTGCAAGGGTAACATGACGTAGAAGAATTGTTTTTCTTCTCCATAAGTACTAATGGCATGTAAGAACTAAGAAAGAGATGAAACACCTATCTGCTGTCAAGAATGTCCTCCATTACTTGTGCTCTACAAGTGGTAGAATGCTTTCCAGCAAATCTGTAAAGAAATTTAAAAGGTAATATTTAATTTTGCCCTGGTGAATTAATGATGGTAGGAGTTAGGAGGCATTTCTGATCAGTTTATAATGCAATTAAGAAAAAAAAAAAGTTTGGCTTTCATAGCCTTAGACCTGAACTACCATGCAGCTCGATGAACAACACACAGCAATGTCTGAGTTATCTTGATTTGGGCTGAAGCTTTGGGCTTCAGTCAACTGTTCACTGACCACTGCCTCTCAGAGCTCATAGGGTACCAATATAGGAGTCTTGCTGGAAACAAATATAAGGATATTGTTAGCAGGTAGTAGACCTGAGGCATCACTTGCCCAAGTAAAAGCCATATGTTTAAAAAGCCCCAAAATACTGGTAGGTGGGACGATACTTGGAAGAAACATCATATGCATTCCCTGAAGCTAAATATTCCCTTCTTTAAATTCCTTCTTTAAATATCTGTTGTGGAGGGGTATTCTGCAGCCTATGCCAATTGTGGTGGAGGGGAAAAATTAATTGGTGCAAAATAATATTCTATAAAAATATATAATTTATTAATTTCAATATTCTGAACTCTTGCCACCCCCAGCCACTGAATTTTTAATATTAAATGTTCTACACAGTTATGAAAGACATTCTAGGAATAATATCGAACCATAACTTATTAATAACTAGCACACATTGAACTATAAACAGAGAGAGAAATTTCCCTGTGGTGAATACCACTTGGGGTCAACAGGCTGCTTGCTCAGTATGAGCTGAAGCTCTTTCTTCTCTAATGGCAGGAGGCAATAGAAATTACAGAGGCGTTAAAGCGTTCACTCACAAGTTTTTACTAATGATCAATCACCTTCTGGGGCTACATCACAGCCTGTTACAAGTGTCCAATCTTCAGGGGAGCCTGCCCATGAACTTTGAGGCTGCAATCCTCCCAGCTTCAGGAGAAAGGAGAGTGTTCCTGGCTTCTGGGGAAAAGATAGTCTGACCTTTTCTCCTGGTGAAGGATGCAATCTCTGCCATTGTCTCCTGGCTTCTTCTGGATGCTCTGTCCAGGGATTCTTAGGCAGGACCTCAGGTGCAGAAGGAGTATGATGCTGTGCAGTGTCAGCATGGTGTCACGCTGGCTACAGAGGCCAGTCGAGTGCAGACAAGTGGAGTCTGCTCCTAGTAACTCAGTGGCAGTGGGATGCACCAGGCAATATAAGGCAGCTGGCATGCAGTAGGGTGCACGGCTGCATGGGAGACTGAGCTCCATAGATATAGGCAGGCAATACAGGATCTAGTCCTGGTAACTCACCGCAGGGTGTGCAATAGGGTGCACGGCTGGCTGGGAGACTCTGTCTCCATAGAATAAAGTAGCAAACTGGCAGATAGGCAAACAGCAAAAAGTAGTGTGGATGAGTCTCAGTGAGCAAGCAAGCGGGGAAGTGAGCATGTTGTTTACATGTATATCTCTATTTATCAAATGTGGGCCGAGATTAATGGCCTCTTGACCACCTGAATGAGCAATCAGCTTGGCAGTTAGCCAAAGCAATACCATATTAGGAGAAAGCCACAAGCCTGGACCTTCCAAATATGGGGATAGCACGGGACTAGCACTCGGTAAACATGAGCTGGGCACATGGGCTTATACAACCATGTTTACACAATCAGAGGCACTGGGCAGGCCATACTTCATGGCACCAGGTTTGTTATGGCCCTTTGTGCTCATTATGTATTTACCTCTGGTCATGGGCAGAAAAACATGTCCAGGCAGGGCAAGGCATAAATAAGCCTATTTTTGGGCCTACAGGCCTTCCACTACATAATCTTATGGCCACAGAGAAAAGCATAGTCTTAATCACATTAAGAACTCCCTAAGGATTCCTAAATGTCAAGTAATTATTTGTTTCAGCTACAGCCCAGTAAAATTTTTGGGTCAGGTAACTCCAAAACTTTGGTTCATGATTCTGTCGATTCATATAATTCTCTTGATGTGCTTTCCTATTTTTAGAAAATACAGAGTCTGCAGTTCGTCCCACAGAAGGTACAAACATTTTCAGCATTGTATTAGTCAACTTAAACTAATTTCATGGAGTATAATTTGTTACAGGATTTTTGTTGACAAAACACTTAAGTCAACATGCATCTTTTTTTACTCCTGCGTTGCTGTGTCTTTCAGTTAGACATTGAAGTGCTGTAAGCAGTCAGTTACTTTAAAGATTCATATTCAGTCTTAGCTGATGAGTGATATTCCTGGCAATTAATTTTAGTGCATATTCTTTGACTCTGTTGCGGAAGAAGAAAACAATTAATTGGTGCGAGAGGATATTCTCTTAAAATATATATTTAATTAATTTCAATATTATGAACTCTCACCACCCCCAATCACTGAATTTTAATATTAATATTTGTTCTTACATGGTTATGGAAGACATTCTGGGAATAACATCGAACAGTAACTTGTTAAAAACTAGCAAACATTCAAACTATAAACACAGAAAGTAATTTCCCCACGGCCAAATGCCACTTGGGGTCAATATGCTGTTTGCCCAGTACATGGGCCCCAGCTCTTTCTGGTCTATGGCAGAAGGCAGTACAGAATTACAGAGGCACTGAAGCATTTATTCACAATTTTTTATTAATTATCAGTCACCCTCCGAGGCTATGTCACAGCCTCTCCAACCTGATCTCCTTCTATGATCAGGTGACCCGCTTGGTGGATGTGGGGAGGCCTGTGGATGTGGTCTGTCTGGACTTCAGCAAGGCCTTTGACACTGTCCCCCACAGCAAACTGCTGGCTAAGCTGTCAGCCCATGGCTTGGATGGCAACACTCTGTGCTGGGTTAGGAACTGGCTGGAGGGCCGGACCCAGAGAGTGGTGGTGAATGGAGACACATCCAGCTGGCAGCTGTCACTAGTGGTGTCCCTCAGGGATCTGTGCTGGGCCCCATCCTCTTTAACATCTTCACAGATGATCTGGATGAGGGCATGGAGTCAGTCATCAGCAAGTTTGCAGATGACGCTAAGCTGGGGGCAGATGTGGCTGGGTTGTAGGGCAGAAGGGCTCTGCAGCGGGACCTTGACCACCTGGACCGATGGGCAGAGTCCAATGGGATGGTGTTCAATAGCTCCAAGTGCAGGGTGCTGCACTTTGGCCACAACAACTCCATGCAGAGATACAGGCTGGGGTCGGAGTGGCTGGAGAGCAGCCAGACAGAGAGGGATCTGGGGGTGCTGATTGATACCCGCCTGAACATGAGCCAGCAGTGTGCCCAGGTGGCCAAGAGAGCCAGTGGCATCCTGGCCTGCATCAGGAATGGTGTGGTCAGCAGGAGCAGGGAGGTCATTCTGCCCCTGTACTCTGCACTGGTTAGACCACACCTTGAGTACTGTGTTCAGTTCTGGGCCCCCCAGTTTAGGAGGGACATTGAGATGCTTGAGCGTGTCCAGAGAAGGGCGATGAGGCTGGTGAGAGGCCTTGAGCACAAGCCCTATGAGGAGAGGCTGAGGGAGCTGGGATTGTTTAGGCTGGAGAAGAGGAGGCTCAGGGGTGACCTTATTGCTGTCTACAACTACCTGAGGGGTGGTTGTGTCCAGGAGGAGGTTGCTCTCTTCTCTCAGGTGGCCAGCGCCAGAACGAGAGGACACAGCCTCAGGCTCAAGGTGATTAGAAAGTTCTTTACTGAGAGAGTCATTGGACACTGGAATGGGCTGCCCGGGGAGGTGGTGGAGTCACCATCCCTGGGGCTGTTCAAGGCAAGATTGGACGTGGCACTTGGTGCCATGGTCTAGCCTTGAGCTCTGTGGTAAAGGGTTGGACTTGATGATCTATGAGGTCTCTTCCAACCTTGGTGATACTGTGATACTGTGAAATGTCCAATCTCCAGGGGACTCTGCCCGTGGATGTCAAGGCTGGAATCCTTCCATCTTCAGGGGAAAGGACAGTCTCTGACCTTGTTCTCCTGGCTTCTTCTGGCAGCTCTGTCCAGGGATTCTTAGGCAGGACCTTCAGGTGCAGAGGGAGGATGTTGTGCAGTCTCAGCACGGTGTCACGCTGGCCATACAGGCCGATCGCATGCAGACATTCCCGGGTCTGCTCCGGGTAACTTGCAGCAGTGGTTTACCAGGCAGTAATAATGCAGTGGGCATGCAATAGGGTGCACAGCTGCATGGGAGACTGAGCTCCGTAGATAACGGCAGGCAATACAGGATCTAGTCCTGGTAAGTCACTGCAGTGGGGTACAGTTATGTATGGCTGGCTGGGAGCCCATGGGAGGCTCTGTCTCCGTAGAGAAAAGCAGATAGCACAGACAAATAGCAGCAAAGCAAGCAAGCAAGCATTCAAGCACTGCGGGTGAGCACGCAGGCAGTCATAAGCATAAACATAAGCAAAAGCACTTTGTTTACCTGTGTACCTCCTGTTTATCAAATGTATCACAGTATCACAGTATCATTAGGGTTGGAAGAGACCTCACAGATCATCAAGTCCAACCCTTTACCACAGAGCTCAAGCCTAGACTATGGCACCAAGTGCCACGTCCAACCTTGCCTTGAACTGCCCCAGGGACGGTGACTCCACTACCTCCCCGGGCAGCCCATTCCAGTGCCCAATCACTCTCTCAGTAAAGAACTTTCTCCTAACCTCAAGCCTAAATCTCCCCTGGCACAGCCTGAGGCTGTGTCCTCTTGTTCTGGTGCTGGCCACCTGAGAGAAGAGAGCAACCTCCTCCTGGCCACAACCACCCCTCAGGTAGTTGTAGACAGCAATAAGGTCACCCCTGAGCCTCCTCTTCTCCAGCCTAAACAATCCCAGCTCCCTCAGCCTCTCCTCATAGGGCTTGTGCTCAAGGCCTCTCACCAGCCTCGTCGCCCTTCTCTGGACACACTCAAGCATCTCAATGTCCCTCCTAAACTGGGGGGCCCAGAACTGAGCACAGTACTCAAGGTGTGGTCTAACAAGTGCAGAGTACAGGGGCAGAATGACCTCCCTGCTCCTGCTGACAACATCATTCCTGATGCAGGCCAGGATGCCACTGGCTCTCTTGGCCACCTGGGCACACTGCTGGCTCATGTTCAGGTGGGTATCAATCAGCACCCCCAGATCCCTCTCTGTCTGGCTGCTCTTGAGCCACTCCGACCCCAACCTGTATCTCTGCATGGGGTTGTTGTGGCCAAAGTGCAGCACCCTGCACTTGGAGCTATTGAACGCCATCCCATTGGACTCTGCCCATCTGTCCAGGCAGTCAAGGTCCTGCTGTAGAGCCCTTCTGCCCTCCAACCCAGCCACATCTGCCCCCAGCTTGGTGTCATCTGCAAACTTGCTGATGACTGACTCCATGCCCTCATCCAGATCATCTATGAAGATGTTAAAGAGGATGGGGCCCAGCACAGATCCCTGAGGGACACCACTAGTGACAGCCGCCAGCTGGATGTGTCTCCATTCACCACCACTCTCTGGGTCCGGCCCTCCAGCCAGTTCCTAACCCAGCACAGAATGTTGCCATCCAAGCCATGGGCTGACAGATTAGCCAGCAGTTTGTTGTGGGGGACAGTGTCAAAGGCCTTGCTGAAGTCCAGACAGACCACATCCACAGCCCTCCCCACATCCACCAAGCGGGTCACCTGATCATAGAAGGAGATCAAGTTGGAGAGGCAGGATCTGCCCTTCCTAAACCCATGCTGGCTGGACCTGAGCCCTTTGCCATCCCTCAGGTGTGCTCTTATCACCCCCAAGATAACCTGCTCCATCAGTTTCCCTGGCACTGAGGTCAGGCTGACAGGTCTATAGTTCCCAGGTTCCTCCATCCGACCCTTCTTGTGGATGGGGACCACGTTGGCCATTTTCCAGTCTCCTGGGACCTCTCCGGTGAGCCAGGACTGCTGGAAAATGATGGAGAGCGGTTTGGCCAGCTCAGCTGCCAGCTCTCTCAGCACCCTGGGATGGATCCCATCTGGTCCCATGGACTTGTGGGTGTCCAGATGGCTCAGCAGGTCCTGAACTAATTCTTCATGAATTTCCAGGGCAACACACCGCTCCCTGACCCCATCCCCCAGTTCAAGAGGCCATTCTTCTCCTCCTCCTTCATTACTGTTGAAAACTGAGGCGAAGAAGGCATTCAGGACATCAGCCTTTTCTACATCATCAGTTATAGTATTCCCCTCCTGGTCCAGTAAGCAGTGGAGGCTCTTCTTGCCCTTCTTTTTAGCATTGATAAATTTATAAAAGTGTTTTTTGTTATCTTTCACAGAAGTGTCCAGCCTAAGTTCTAGCTGGGCCTTAGCCTCTCTAATTTTTCTCCTGCATAATCTGGCTACCTCCTTAAACACGTCAGGAGAAGCCTTCCCCTCCTTCCAGAGGTGATACACCCTCTTTTTTTTCCCCAATTCCGTCAGGAGCTGTTTACTCATCCAGGCTGGTCTCCTTCCCCGACAGCTCATCTTCCGGCACATGGGAACTGCCAAGATTAATGGTCCCTTGGCCACCAGAATGACCTATCAGCTTGGCAGTTAACCAAAGGAAACCATAATATGCAAGAGCGATAGGCCTGCATTTCCCTAATTTGGGAAAAGCACAGGCCTTGCACTAGGCAGGCACAAGCCAAGTGTGTGTATCTTACACAACCATGATACACAACCTGGACCCTGGGCAGGCCAGGCTTTATGGCACCAGGTCGGTTGTGTCTGTTTAATGTGTTTACATCTGGTGTGGGCAGAAAAACATGTCCAGGCAAGACAAAGCATTTATAAGCCTATTTTGGGCCTGTGGGCCCTCCGTGACACTCTTTATTTATTGCCTTCATTCGTTCATCCAAAACTGGATTATGCAAGGGTCTCTTGCAAAATGGAACAGTACAGACAAGGCTGGACCTTCGGCATAGTGTCAGAGATTCATAAGTGCACAGTCTCTGTTGGTCGTATCAATGTGTGGCACTTCAATAGTTACCATTTTGAAATCCTTCTGATCAGAAAAAAAAATGTACATATTACACATTTTTTCTTTAACAAATTCCAAGGTTCTTGAGCTGTGGAGTTTTTTATTTTCATCAGCTGAGAGACAAGGTTAGAGGTGCTCCTCTTTTTCTGCAACTTCTTTCTGGTGCTGCTTAGAAACTATTGTAGAAGTGCCTCCTAACTCTTACCTTCACTGGTTGATCAAGATAGAATTTAATATTACCATTTCTTTTGATCTAATTTCTCAGGGCAAGAACTGTAATGAAAACACATTAGGGTGGAAAACACAACAAGCCACTTCTATGTATTCATCTTTAGAAACAAAAATCACCTCTTGAAAGCACACGTTTTGTTAGATCCTGCAACTAAGCCTGCATCTCAGTGTATTAGGAGCTCAGAGCAGTTTTATGATATCATGTCATAGGTCAAGAAAATTTATGTGGTCTTTCAAAGAGTTACAAACTTCAATCTAATCTAAGTTTAGAAGATAGGAGGAGGAAGTAGAGGAGAATGTGATTGAAAAGGAAGCCTTTAACATATCTGAAGCCCTTATGAAGAGTTATGCCAAAAGCCTGAAGGTATAGAAGATGGCAGCATGGAAAAAAATGGAAGTGACATTCAGCAAAAATCTATGTAATTGCCTCTTTAGTTTGCCACCATAAACATAAATTTTGGGAGAACTCTATTGTTCTGCCAAGTCTTGAGCCAGTGGGAAGGAAACTTGTTTTCCTGCATGCTTGACATAAAGCAGAGGCTGTGATACTCACATAGAGAAGCCTACTTCTCTGCTGTGGAATCCCAGTGATGGGAGTCTTGATGTATTCTAAGGTGGCTGAAGAATTTTCAGTCATTGCTGTAGGAACAAATGCAGGATTTACTGATCACAGGGTATTTCTGAAAGAAGATTTGCATTCTTAAAACATTGAAATACACTGCTGGCTAATTAATCCATTTACAAAATATGTATAAAAGGCAAGGGCAATATTGCAACCAGTTCTTTGGGATAGAAAAGGAACAATATCTCTTCCAGACACTGGAGGCTATGTATTTTGTATGTTCTCATGACTTCAAGGCCATTGCTGTTGGGTTGTCAAGAGGGTCTCCAAAGAGCTTGTGGAGGGTCAGGAATTTGGATTCCAGCCATTCCTCTGCTACAATGACACATGTGCAATATGAGAGAAGTGTTGAATTTGTTTTTCATTAGTGGTTCAATGCTTTAAAATAGTTTGCTCCTTTCAGCTTGTAGTGTGTGGTTGATTTGAGGTAATTAATTTTGGGTTTAAGTAGAAAGGAATAGAATGGAAGTCTGCTGTCTGAGACAATTGCTAGAAATTTAACAACATGCATATCCAACATGGAGCTCCAAACATCTGCATTTCAGTTCTCCCTTAGCATTTTCATACTGACTTCAGGTACAGTTTACTCTTAGTAACTTTATCTGGTTAACAGTCAGAATCTAGTCTAAGCCATTCAGCTCAATTTGTAGGAAACAGACAAAGGAAAGGATTATTTCTCTAGAAACCTACCTACCTGTCTTTAGCTCCTGCACTAGGATGGATTGCCTGAGGAGTGTCTATTTCTGTTGCCTGGAGAGAATGCTTTTACAAATACATAGGCTGATCCTTGATTTAAGACAACTGTGATTAGGTGAGAAAATCTTATTTAGTGAAGTATACGCATGTGGTCTAAATTATAAGGTCTTAGAGTTATTGAGCCTTAATCTTCAATGTGGTTTGTAAACTGATTGTGGTATTTATAATCATAAAAATTATAAAGTATCTGTAGAATTAATCTGACTCAAAGTGCTATTAATAATAATGAATCCAAAATTAGACTGAGAAAAAATTAATTCCTTCCCCTCCAGACACACTGGCACAAATACTGCTGGTTAAAAAAACAAACAACACAACACAAAAACCCAAAACCAACTAACTAACCAACCAAAACAAAACTCAAACAAGACCCAAACAAAAAACCCTAACAAAATTTAAAAAACCCAAGAAAGCTCTGAAATTTAAAAAAAAAATTAAAAAAAGCAGGAAACATACTCACACTTTAAAATATCTTCCAGAATGTGTGTATTTGCCTGGATTAAGAGAAAAAGTTGTTTCAAATGCGTATGTGTCCATTAAATAATAAAGACCATAATCTACAATCCACTGAGAATTTTTTTCCCACTTTATGAAAGTATAAGGGCATGTGAAAGCAATTTTTCATTTAAAATTGCACAGTTAGTATGCATGAACCAGTATTTGTTTTATTTCAGAGTTCCATAGCTGAAATGCAGCTGTAATTTGCATCATTTACAATTTTGCTTTAAATAGACTTGGAGCATCTGTCTACATTATAGTCAGATCATGCAAAAGATAAGCAGGAAAAATGAAAAACTTCTAACATAATTGATTTCCACCAAATAGCACTGTCTCTGGCTGTTATAACAATTAGTTTATCAATTTAATGTTGATTATGGCTTTCCCAATAAGTAACAGAAAAAGCTTACAAATATTCACTGAACAGCAGTACAAAAGAAGAGTCTGATGCTGTCGCCTGTAGACCTAATACACTGTCAAATACATATATAGGTGTTTATTTTATTTTTGTCTTAAGATATTTTCAGACACATGAAGCCAACATTTGACATTACAACTTTATTCTTCTTTGACAAATTGTATTTAACTATGCTCCAGCCATATTTATTTCATGGAGACATAAGTTTGGGCACAGACAATCTATTTCCTTCAAGTTTGTGCTTCAAGTGATAACAGATGCTAAATACAGAGTATGAAAAAAAAAATCTCTCAAGAGCATTGGGAAAGCAATCAACAGATTGTCTAACTATGTTAATAATCACATTTTTCTTTTTTTTTTTTTTTCTCTTAAAAAGCTTCAGTGGCTCAGGAGAGTCCTTAGAAGAGCATGCAGTCCTAAGACTAAGGAATCTGTTGATAAAGAGATGAGAGCTTCAGAAATTAACCACTGAGATTCACTTGATGTGTCATAAGGGTCTTTTAAGTGCTGGATTTGCACAACCTAGAGATGTAGCTGCTTATGGTTTACTGATCTTCTAGTTACCTAGTTCGTGTTGTACCTTGCAATAAATTTCCTTTGCTTTGGATAATACAGTGTAGTGTATGTCTGTGGTGGAGGGGCAGCAGCCCCAAAACTGAGGCCTCTCTATGCCTCTACATGCCTGGATATGTTTTTCTGCCAGGGACCTATGGCAGTAAACAGGTTGCATAACAAACACACGTCCAGTCCATGTACCCCTGGGGTCCGCCCAGGTAATCCCCTATTGGGAGGGTCCAGGCAAACAGCTTCTGCCTATTAAAATAAGGTTGGGCTTACTGCCAGCCTGATTGGTCACTTTAGATGGCCAAATGAGCCACAAATCTCAGCTCAGAGTCTATAAAGAGAGGTGCAAAGGAGCACCACGTGTTCAGAGCGTTCAGAGCATTCAGAGCGTTCAGAGGATCAAGCTCAGCTCTCTGATCCACATAGCAGCACAGACCTGCTTGCATGGCCTAGACACAGAGTCAGGCCTTACTCTCTTGCAAACATTACTAAGGCTCAGGCCTCTTGCATTGATCTCAAGGCGCAGTTAAGCTGTCTGCGAACCCTTTGAGAAGCAGAGCGCCTGCACGCCTGCATTTGGTGCATATATGGGGAGCCGAGAGCCCCCTGCCTAAGCCTAGAGCAGCCGTACATACTGGCTTGCTCTCTTGCATTTATCTACGGAGTCTCAAGTCTCCCTGCAGCCCGGCACACTGCTTGCCAGCTGTCCTGTAAGCCTGGAAAGATCCAGACCCAGCAGACCCTTTGAGACTGTCTGCTAACCTACAAACACAGCCTGCTAGCTGTGAGATGACTGTGCTAAAAGCTGCACAGACAAATCCTTCTCCTGCACCTGGAAATCCTGCCAGCTGACCATCCCTGGACACTGGCATCCACAAGAAGCAGCAGCACCGAGGCAGAGACCACTACACCAGGAGAGAAGGTCAGAGAAATCCTGTTTACCCCAGAGAGTGGGAACACTTATCATCCTCTGCAAGCCAGGACAGATTCCAGCCTCACCAAGACCCGAATACTGGGCACACGCTGTGACAGAATCCTGGGAGGGTGATTTATGATTAATACTTAAGAGCAACACATTTAAGCAAGCTTTAATTCCTTTGTAATATAAGTTACCTCTGTCTTAAGAGCACACACAGTTTCAGCCCTTGCTGGGCAGACAGTATAGTTGTTAAGAGGCATTAAGCCTAAGGGAATCTTTCTCTCTGTCTATAGTTGTTGATAATTTGATATTTCCATTTAATAATCAAATCCCTGTAAATATAACCCAAGCTGTTTTCATAATCTTGCATAACGAACTTAATTACACAGTGGATGGGGGTGGTACAAATTTATAAATATTAATTTTAATAAATAATTTTATAAAAAATTAATACCACCTCAAACTAATTTCCCACCTCCCCCTAACAGAGGAGGAATAAGAGAAACCCCTCCACGACAATGTCAAAAAACAAGATGTCAACACTACAGGTCATGATTCTTCCAGTAAGCCAATTAGTGAAATAACTGAACCTTTTCAGGATGAATTTGCTGTGAACTTAAAGATAGGCTAATGAAATTCTGCACAAGCACTCCAGAGTGGCACATGGTGAAATTGTCTTAAAGTCACCTAACCCATCCTTAAAATCTAGCACTGCCATAGGGAGGGACTTTATATCCTAGGCACATTTTCCCTGTCATAAAAAGACAGATTATAAAGAGCTTTGTCTTCCCTAATTTTGAGCATGATATTAAATTGCCTGTAATGTAAGCATCCTGAGTTCCATGTGCCCTATTTAGTTGGCAGAAGATACACACCTTCAGAGAGCAATTCCTGTTTGCTCTAGATGAGCCCCACTTGTCTCCGTTATTTCTTTCTCTTGACCATACAGGAAACATATTGAAAGTCTTACTTTACATTTGACCTTTACCTTGGGCAGCAAAGGTGGATGTCCTCTTTGACTGAGACTATCTTTCAGCTTTGTTTGAGAAACAAGTTTTTTTTTAGATTAGAACAAAAAAAGTTTGTTTGTCCTGGATATCATTAAATTTACTTCTTGTGGCTACTAGTATACTGGTACATGAATTTAAGGGCATCTCAGTTCCTCCTTCTGGCTTGTAGTTGCACGGATTAAAATAGAAGAAGGAAAAACAGCCTCATACTTCAAGCCTGATGCTAGGAATATAGAGCATAAACCACTGACAAGCTGATTTATTCAGAGCAAAGAAGAGCAACAAACACAACCAGTCCATGGCATTATTTCAAGATATTTAAGCTTCCTAAATTATTTTTAGTAATTAAGTCTGACAAATATACCTAACTTCTTCACAGAATAATTCCATTTCTACAAAATATGTAGTATTTCAAAGCATTTATTTTCAAAAGGTGTTCAGATTTGTGATATTTCAAAACTGTGCTTTTCTAGCTTCTCACCTGGCAGCCCACAGTTGCTGAGTGCACATCACAGTGGACCTGCCTGCAGTGCTGATGGGAGTGAACACTGTTGGAAGCCATCAGATGAACAGCCAAATCAGTAAAATCACTATGCTGGAAATTGCTTGTGGCAATGGACAATTCGAGGTATGGGTTCGGACCAGAACCTGCTCTGTGCAGATGGCTCAGTAGTCCAGCCCAATTCCATCTGTGTTAGCAGAGGTTGCAATTATGCTCTAGTTTTTGTTGCCCTGTCCAAAGTGTCCTCTGATACTCCAATGACCAGTTGAGACGAGCAGTCAAAAACTACTTGGCCAGCCCAGGCAGAATCCAGATGAATTTGCAATGTGAACAAGCCTGGGTGATTTTGTCCCAGTTTGCCTGGAAACAACCCCTATTTGGTGATGGAAACATAGAACTAAAATTATTAAATAGGTGTTGCATGGCAAATAATAAATTGCACATGTGAGAAGTCATGAAGAAAATATGATATGTTTGGAGCAATAATTAAGAATTAAGGTTCATGTTTAGAGAGTATTTATTTTGTCATACCCAATGATTGACCGGTTCATTTGCAATATTTTTTGATCTATAAAAATTAAATGTGTCTGGTTCAGGACAAAAATCTAAATGTAGACAGGGTAGCTGAAACTGTGAGAAAGGCTGAGACATTCATGTAAGTGTAGTGTCATCTATAGTTAAACTAAGGTAAACATTTTTAAGTTTAATTATTCTTCATGCTTTAAAATATACATGATGTTCTTCTTAACGTTCAGACAATTTACCCTGTATTCATTTTATTACATGGGAGGAGATTTTTTTTTCAGTGGCTGGGATAGGAGACATGCTTTCTCTTGCTTCTGCTTCTAATTATATTATTTTCATGTTATTTTGATGCCTTTCATTATCACCATCACATTAAAAATATAAATAAAACTAAATGGCTTTTTAAAAAAGGGAAATTATTAGCATGAACTTCATTTTATTATCAGCAACATTGGCTAGAAATTCCAGTGACAGAAAAAGGGGCAACAGGTGCAAGCTGGAGCGTAGGAAGTTTCCCATAAACATAATGAAAACACTTTTCCAATGTGAGTTTGACAGAGCACTGGAACAGGCTCGCTACAGAGGTTGTGGAGTCTCCTTCACCAGAGACATTAAAAACCTGCCTGGCTGCATTCCTGTGTGACCTGCTGTAGCTGGTCCTGCTTTTAGTAGGGTGGTTGGACCAGATGGCTGTCTCAGGTCGCCTCCAACCCCTAACATTCTGTGATTTTGTGATTCTTCTTTGTTGTGGTGATTCCTCTGCTCCTATTCTTGACTAAGTTTTGTTGGCAGCATAGGTAGAAAGGCATTCTATAGAACTCAAAGTTCAGAAATGGTCACTTGCTAGTGAAGTGTATGGAGATTAGGAAAAATTTGTTTCCTGCAAGAGTGGTCAGGCATTGGAACAGGCTGCCCAGGGAAGTGGTAGAGCCACCATCCCTGGCAGTGTTCAAGAAACACATGCACATGGCACCTGGAGATGTGGTGGCGTTGAGTTGATGGACTCATTGATCTTAGAGGTCTTTTCCAAGCCAAACAATTCCATGATTTTGTGAATTGGCATAGGTGTGCAGTGAGACAGGAAATTGCCTGTATGGTTTTAGTGATCTAAAAATTTTCATCACATCCCCAAAATCATTCAGGTACCTGTTTCCTAATGAGATCAAAAGAGTTGAACATTTGCACACTACTGTGGAATAAGCTTTAGTTATTCTTTGGCTTTTATTTTAAATAAATCAGAGACTTCCTGAAATTACACATTGCTGTGCTAGCAGTGGGTGTCTGTTGGAAAGGTGCTTCCATCAAGGTAAAAAATTCACCTGAGGCTCTCAGTGCAACAGCAGCTATGACCAGAGTCATGCTGTCTGGAGTAAAAGAGATGTCCCATTCCCTACCCATATGACAGGGCTGGTAATGTGGAGCAAGAAAAGATGGAGCACAGCACATGCAGCAACAGGACATGGTCTACCACCATGGGAGGGTCAGTGGTCCAGAAACAGGTTTCAAGCCAGTCTGTGTGGTGCTCACTATGAGTGCTATCCTTAAGAACATGTTAAAAGCAGTATATATCTGGCAGCTACTGTTTACTCAGTTTGAGACATTTGTATATGACCCAGCATTTACCATTGAGTCAGTCAGTCAGTGTGCCAGGCTGACTTCTGTGTACCAATTAATGAAGGAAGGTGTGCTAGTTCAACAGAGCCTTTTCCCTACAACGCTGAAGTAGAGGGAAAAGTAACACACACAAATCTCCAGATTGAGATAAAGAGTTGATTTTACTGAATAAATGAAATAATAATACTACAATGCACAATTACTTTGGCCTGTTTGCAGAATAAGCACAGCAGAAAGCAGCAGCAAGCATGGTATTCCCCCATCCCTCTCTGACCCACTGCTGTCTCAGCAAGAGAGAGCCAACACCCAAAACCCCAATACCCAAAAGCAGCAACTGGAGCAGGAAGCCTCTCATGTTATGATCTTGTGGTGGCTTGTCTGTTATTCGCCCCCCCACACTTTAGAAGGTACCCCAGCTAACTCAGACGGACTCTGGGAATATAAATGAAGCTATTTATTTACAGCTAGCGCAATATACAAGCAGATATTTAGAGTATATACAGTTATATACAGAAATATACAAGGTAAAAGTAATACAGAAACACAACTCCCCTCCCAGAAACCTGAGTCCCCAGAAGGGGCCCTCAACCACCCCTGCACCTTCCCCCTGCCCCTCTCAACCTTACCCCAGTCTTATGGAAGAAAAGAGGTTCAGCCAAGAGGTTAAGAAGCAAGGTTAGTGGCAGTGAGGTTAGGGAGATGCAGCTCTGTCCAAGCCCAGCCAGAAAGTGAAGACAAAATGGCGAAAGTGTTATCCAATGTTTACCCTTCTTGTTCCCATAGCTCTCAGCGAGACTGTGAGGGGAGTAGACATAACCATTGTTTTCTTTTTCACAGCCAATTATCTAGTTTTTTTCTCACCAAAACATTCTAGCTTGCTTCAAACTAGCACAGATCTGAACTTCAAGCCCCATAGCATTTTGCTCCAGCCACCACTTTCATTTTGAAACCGGCATGAGGCAGGATGGTTTTGAGTAACAGCAGCGAATATTCAGCTTAACTGGTGACAGAAGGACTGAAAAAATTATCCTACCACATTCTTTTTGTGAAGCAGACTACCCACGTTGAGAGGCTTGCCCCAGAGGCAACGGTATCTGGTAAACACTGAGAGAAATGCAAGTACAGTGCTAGCACCAGTGCTTCTGTGTAGGACCTGTGAAGACAGAAGTTTGCTGTGCTATCCAATACAGGTTGCCAGATCCTGGATAAAGTGTGAGAATGCAAATCATCTCTTGAAAAACTGGTTCAGATCCCTGGTCAGCTTTCTTTCCCATCTAAGATCCAAGAAATAGTGGCCCTTACATCTTTTCAGTGAGTCAGAGAAGTGGATGGGGGCTGAGGGAGAGTGGTGTATCATAAAGCACTCTGTATCTTCTCCCGTGTAGTAAGTACACTGAGGATACAGATGAAGCATTCAGGAGATACTTTGAAAAATGGCAATGACAACATAGGCAAGATATGGTCATTTGCCTAGTTTTTCCATGTGCCCTGAGACAATGTGGGATTCAAGATAGAATTAAAAATATTTAATATATCTTCATCTTCTAGTATGATTTAAGCAATTTAGGAATATTGAGTAAAGAGCATGATAAGTGTAATCTGTTTGAATGCTATGTGGTATAAATTCTCTTTTTCTCAGGGTCTTATAATTTTTACTTAAGTCTTTTAAAAAAGAGGAAATTAACATTTTCTCTGAGGTTATAGTGGATGAAAAACTTAAATGCTGACATTGTAGTGATTCTTAGATCCAAGCATTAGAACATCCAAATTAAATTAAATGGAAAGTATTAGTGAATTTGTAATTACGATTTCAGTATGACAGGAATGCATTGTGGGGTTTCTGGTCTAAAGAACAAATGTTATTTAGAAGCCAATTCTCAAAAAAAAAAAAAAAAAAAAAAAAAAGGTAAACCATCAGTGTGAGCAAATTCCCATACACTTATTTGAATAGAAGTTAAAAAATTAAAATCAATGCTATTTTGGACTAGTGATATTTTTGTTCTCTTTTAACAGCTCTAAGCTATTGCCCAGAATGTATTTCTCTTTGCTATGTCAGTAGGTTATCATGGAGCCTGTTATTTGAGATGAGTATGTTATCATGGAAAATTTCATTGCTTTTAGTCAAAAGATTTTGTACTTTTTTATTCCTCAGAGAAAAACAAGGCATCGGATTTCATTTTCTCAAGACATTTTTGTCAAAGCTGGTATAAGGTCTTTAAACTACACTTGCAGACAGAGTTTGTACACACTTCAAGTTTGCCACCCACATCCTCCTATTCTGTGTTCTTCAACTGCAATGCTCTCTTTCTTGTGAGATTGCAGAACATCTTGTGTTACCTTTGGACCTGGGTGGATTCTCTCTGGTGACTAACTTCAAACATTGACCGTGCAGAGGCTACAGTTTCTCTAGGCCAATTGAGTTACTGCACTGATAAAGAGTTCTTACTGTGAAAGTAATGTGGCTGAAGCTTATCCTTGTGCTTCCTTGCAAAACATATAGAAATTCAGTCACAAAGTCACAGAGTCACATAGTCACAAGAAAAGCATCATAAAACCTGTGCACTGGCTGGCCAGGTAAAAAGTGCTACACATTGTCCATCCAAGAAGATGAGAAATGTACAAACAGACAAAGGAGTAAGAAAGAGCCTGCAGTATAGAAAAATGCTTATCTATTGAATCAAAGCTGTTACACTTCACTGATTGGCAACACTAAGTAGTCTGTTGTCTTTAGAAAAAAACATTTCACTTGATAGCTTTGATAGCTTTGATTTGTAGTAAGCATTTTCAAAGACACATCTTGTTTCCAGACAAGCTATCTAAAACAGATGGGAAGTGGCAGCAAGTTGTTCTTGAATCCGTCCACTACAATGGGGAGTGAACAAACCATATGAAAAAGAGAATAGTGCATACTTCACAACCACAAAGTAAAGACACCATGAGATGATACCACAAGTATCTATTCAGTTTTGAGTTAGTTGATGAAACAGATTCAGACTTAATTTATAGATGCTTTATAGATAAGTCAGAAGAGCTGAAAGAAGATTAAAAGCTGAAATTTAAGAACTTTGAATTCATCTGTTGGAATTTTAAAATGTAAGTATTGCATTCAGGAAATAAATATGAAATGCACAAATACAAAATGAGGATTAACTGGTGAGGAAACAAAACTGCAAAGGCAATTTGAGATTGCCTATGCAGACCAGAAGTTGATCCTAAGGGTATAATCTGCAAAACAGGCAATTTTCTTTCTGGGTATATTAATAGAAGCATTTTATATAGGGCATGAGAGACTGCTTTTTAAGTCAACACAGTGCTCAGGCACCAGGTCAAGATAATTGTGTGTGCAGAGCACAGTGCAGATGAACTGAAAGAATTTCAGGAGACAACAAGAAGGGTAAGAGGTTAAATACCATTGTGAAGAAAAGTTGAGAAGACAAGAGACATGATGCTAATCTAATGTATAGAAGGAGTATGAACAATGTCTTTGTATATGTGATCTTAAAATACAGAGCAGATCGGGTGATTTAATTTTTTTCTAGGTTTCAGGGTGACATCTCTTACACCTGGACACACACAGCTTCTGCAGACAGGCTGTTTTTTTCACAGTTTTAGGCTGTAGCCACAAATGCAAAAACAAGCACTAAACTCTTCCATTGCATTGGAGATATCCATGGTTTATGGATTGTTGAAAACTGCTTATCAGGAGGTGCAGAATTAAACTCACATGTTTTCTTGACTCAGAGTTTTCTTGAAAAAAAAAGTGTCTGGTTCATAAAGCTTGTTGTAAAACTTGTTTGTTTCATTTGGCATCTGCAGCCACTGAGTGGTACCAGGGAATCCAATTTTTTTTCTCCACACTTCAAATATTTTTTTCAGCTTTATTTATATCTAAAAAAAAGAAAACCAGAGGGGATTTTTTTTAAAAGGAAGCATCCAACACAAACAAGTGTTCCAGTTAATGTGAAGTAAGGTAGTAATCTTGAAACATAAACCAAAATCACTTAGATCATTCTGTCACAACATAAATCCTGTATGCAGTATTTTCTTAAGAATTCTTTTTAAAAGTGGGCCTGTCTCTTATATTTGTTCAACTTGATCAGTTCTTTTTGGCAGTTACATATCTGTCTGTGATAACGTTCTACCTTACCATGGGATCGTAGGAGATGGATTTGCAATGGACCTCAAAAAATTTCTAGTCCATTCCACTGCCCCGTGCTCATTTGTCTCCTATCTGACGTATAGATCCATTTTAAAAACACATGGTTTTTTTTTTTTAATTTTCATTCTAATTTTTGGAGCAAACTGAGATAAAAATTTCAAGGAATCAAAAGAAGTGCTGCATGCCTAAACAAAACCTGGGACAACATGTAATCCTGCCTGATTCACGAGATTTTGCTCTGTTAATAATATGTTTTCTTTTGCTGCCTTGCTTGCTTTGTCAAGCTTTTTAGCTTCTACCTTTGCCATATTTGCTCTATTATCTTCACAGAGGATGGTGCAAAGAAAACTGAACTTTTTGTAGAAGAGCCATCAGCAGCACAGTATCTTCCCACTGAAGAAAATGGAAATGTAATTAGCACAGGAATGATGCTGGTAATTGTTGATAATAATCTCAAGACTTTCCCTGTCTGTTTTTCCCTTTACTGATTACATTTATGTTCTGGACTGGACATGCCACATAAAGACACAATGTTTACTCTGTGTTGTATCCAACCAGCACTTTGCTGCCCTTGGTTCTCTGGCAGCTGCTTATTGTTTCCCCTGGACATCTCCTTTTTCAGTACAGACCTGAAGCCAGAAGCATGACGGAAAGCCAGGCCAAAAAGTCATGTGTGACCTCTGCACCTGAGTACTTCTTATGGATAAATCTGATCTGTTTTAAAAATCATAAGCAGTCTGAAAACTACTTCTATGGTATCCCTGCAGCACTTAACTGGACCGTTTGAAAGCTCAGGAGAAATGAGGCAGTTCTATATTTCTGCTTCATTCTTCAAAATTCCTTGTCCTTTTGCTGCCTCCTATAAAGCCCCATTAAATAAACTGTTTCTTACTGCCCAAGCAGAGAGAACAGTAACACACAGCTAAATTACTAATGAGAAAATACCTTCACAGCTTACTCAGAAGGACTGGAAATCGTCATTGCAGACCTGCACATACTGTATATAGAAATCACAGAATTCTAGGATGGCTTTGGTTGGAAGTGACCTTAAAAATTGTCTAGTTCTCCCTGCCATGGGGGTGTCCTGCCTTCCATTAGACCAGGGTGCTCAAGATCTCATCCATCCTGGCCTTGAACACTGCCAAGGCATCCACAACCTCCTTGGGCAGCTCATTCCAGTATATCACCACTCTCACTGTAAAGAATTTCTTCCTACTAACCAGTCTAAATCTGCCATCTTCTAGTTTAAAGCCATTGCCCTTATCTTGTCACTACAAGGCCCGGTAAAATGTCCCTTCTTAGCTCTCTTTTAGGCCCCCTTCAAGTACTAGAGGGCCTCTGTAATGTCTCCCTGGAGCCTTTTTTTCTCCAGGCTGAATAGCCCAAACTCTTGCAGGCTGTCTCCATAGGAGATGTGCTTCAGCCCTCTGATCATTTTTGTGGCCCTCCTCTGAACCTGCCACAATGTGATGTCATTCTTGTGTTGGAGGCCCCACAACTAGATGCAATACTCTAGGTTGGGTCTCATGAGAATAAAGGGGGAGAGTCACCTCTCTTGTCCTGCTGATCACACACTTCTCTTGATGATACCTAGGATAATGTTGGCCTTCTGGGCTGCCAGTGCACATTACCGGCTTATGCTGAGTTTTCCATCAGCTGCAAGGGTCAAGACTGTGCTCCAGCCATTCTCTGTCCAAGCTATCTTCCCAGAGAAGGCAGGATATGACTGTCAAGCAGAATGGATTTAAAATCAATGAAAATTGCCTGTAGAATAAAATCACATTTTTCTAAACTCCATGATGATGCAGTACAGGCTACCCATGTGTTACTGAAACTGTTTAGATATGCTAAAATTGGATTTCAATATTGTAAATTCTGCAATTTTTTTTGGTAATCAGTTTTCAACCTCCTTTTTTACTTCCCCTCCCTCTTTCTTTTGCTGTCTTTCTGCATTGTTCTGAATCTGGTGCAGTTCATTATCCTGTTAGTGACCAGTAGGAAGACTGATGACAGCCATTGCTTCAGCTGCCCTGGGGTCCTGTCCAGTGCTGTTCTGAAATGGAGCCTGAAGGCTAGCAGCTGTACTGTGAAACTTCAGCTTAAAAATCATGATGTAAAATGGAAAAGAAGGAAAAAAAAACCTTTATTCACAGTGAAGAAAAGTGTCGAGACCTGGGTTATTTATAATTTTAATCATTAGGCTTGGACCTTCACATTTCATTTTCTACTCTATTTGCAAGAAAAAAATAATTCAAATAATTGAGAATCATGTTGCATTTCTGAATGTCTTATAGCAAAGAGAAGAGATCTTAGTGCACATAGAGTAACTTGCAATGTGACAATTGCTTGCCCTTGTCCAAGTGACATTCATTTCAGTGAGGATCTTGGGAAATGCCTCCAAAACACTGCAACTTGCACAATGTACCATTCTTTTCCATAGGCAAGAAAAGTGTGCTGCAGTAACAGGGAACCTGCATACTTAGCAGAGAGACAGCTTATTGATCCTTGATGAAGAAGATGAAAAGAAAATGTTTTGTATTTCTCTGATTTCCAGGAATTGTCTTTATGTGCTGCAGCACAGGAGGTTCTGCCTCAACACAAGGGGAACTTCTTTACTGTAAAGGTCACAGAGCACTGGAACAGGCTCCTCAGAGAAGTTGTGGAGTCTTCTGCTCTGGAGACTTTCAAGGCCCATCTGGATGTGTTCCTGTATGACCTGAGTTAGATTGTATGGTTCTGCACTGGAAGGGAGTTGGACTTGATGATCTCTTTGGGTCCCTTCCAATCCCTGACATCCTGCAATCCTGGAAACTGTTGACCTAAAGGCTACAAAGAAAAACATTACAATTCCTAGAGCAACAGCTGAGATTTTGATTGTGCAAAATATAAATTCAATGAAATCCAAAACTAATGTCAGGTTTTGGTTTTATTACCTGTTTTTTCTTAGCCACATTCTGACATCATTTTGAGTTTATTTTTGCATCTCCAAGCATGACATCTCTTTACATGGCCTTAAGTGTTACAAAGCACAGAATGAACCTTTAGGCTGTGTTTTTCCCCATGTACCATGTGATACCTGCCAGAGTCCTTTTTAAACTAGCGGGATGCCAAGTCACTAGGGAACTCAGAGGTGCCTGGATGACTCTACTAGTATTGAAGCTAGTCTTTTTTTGGTCTCATAAGAACATCATTAGTGAAATTGCTGCTTCTTGTTATTGTTTAACAGAATCCTAAGTGCCTGGAGCAAAGGTTGTGAAGACTGGTGACAGAACACAATTTTTTTCTTACTTTATTTGCCTTTGCCTTACCTGGCTTTATCCCAGACTCCTGGTACTCTGTGTAACATTTTTTTTTTTTAATCAGAAAGAATCTTTAATCCTTAATTTACTGATTTGTGAAAGCACTACAGAAGTGAGGATTTTGAATATTTCTCATTTATGAGAAAAGACTTGGACTGCATTTTGCATTATGAAATGTTGTGACATCATATCAAAAGATCAAGCACATGCAAACCATACTAATGACCTGTGAAATACAAAAAGAAATGAGTACAGTAACAAACAGAAGATATCTCTTCAGGCAAAATGAAATAATGCAGTCCTTTCCTGGGAGAATAATAAGCTCTATCTGAATATTAATTAGCACAACTAAAGAAAAATAAAACTAACCAAGCCAAACAAAACCACAAAAAAAAAAAAAAAAGAAACACCAAAAAAAAAACAACAAAAAAAACAAACCCACAAACCCAAACCCAACCAATCAGCATATCTGAACCAGAGGGATATTTGGCATAGGAGTACTGCAGGGCCTGCTGAATGAATACACAGGCAGTGCTTTCTGATCTTAAGCTGCTATGTGCACTAAGAGTTAGTGACTTTCTGCAAGTAAGCCTATTAAGTAAAGAAATCTCTGTTTATGGCCCATAGCATATATATTTCAGAAGAACAGAAGAACTGCACCATCTATGTAATATGCCATGTGGATTATAAAAAGGCAGCACTTACATGATTTTTCAGAGTACTTGGCATAAAATAAGCACATTTGTTATGTCACTAGCTGGTCACCTGCCAGAAGTTGTTCACATCCTAGTATCTGCTTATGCGTCAATAATATGCTTATCCTGGTTGTCAACAGTTAACTGAAGTTAATCAAGTTTCCAAGGAGTATAGCACTGTATGATATGAAAAGACTGAAAGAGAATTTGAGTCCACTGAAAGACATCAATGCATAATTTAAATCTTTGCAAGACATTGAAGAGTGTGAGCCTACTAGTATAAACAAAACACACTATTTACAAATCACACTATTTAAACAAAAGGATATGGAGATAAGAAGAGAGTTCAGACACTGGGTAGCATCTATAATTTGGAGCTGCCTAACAAGATTGGTATTTTTGTATGTGTTCTATCTTATTTTGTATAAGTATCTTACACATAGTAATGTTTACCACAAAATAAATTAACTTGTTAAAACTCAAGAAAACTGTCTGATGCCTGGAATTGCAGAGGCATATTTAGTAAAGGCTGTACATTCCAGTAATGAAAAACCCAAAATGGAACCCTAAGATTTCCCAAAACGGTAGCTAAAAAACCTCAACCCTGTTTTTCTGGCAGTCCAACCTGGTAAGTGTCAGGATGCACCATGCAAGGAGAAATGAAATTTGCAGTGGTTGTGGGAGGAATCATAGATTCATAGAATCAACCAGGTTGGAAGGACCTCCAAAATCATGCAGTCCAATCTATCACCCAGCCCTATCCAGTCAACTAGACCATGTCACTAAGTGCCTCCAGGGATGGTGGTCTCCTCTCCTGCTCTGGATGAGAATGGCCAAGGTCAGCAAGTCAGGGTCCTCCAGTTTCTAGAGACCACCAAGATACTGGACAGTGCTCTGGACAGATTTGACAGTGAGCAGTTGAGCTGGGTCAGTATAAACACCTGCTCTATATCTAAGATGCCAGTTTTTGAAGAGGAATTTCTCCTAATTGGACTGTGTGAAGAAAACTAATATTAGGAGGGGAGAGAAAGCACATACTGGTCAGAGAGCAGATAAGAACCCCGGTCTGACCCAACTGTGTCTTTTCTGTGACAAAGTGAAATAAATTGCAAGGTCCTTGCACCCTGCTTGTATCAGAGTGTCTTTCATATTCAATAAATGACGTGTGATTACAGTAAGCAGCTAGCTTTGAGGGAGTGTATTTTGGCAAGGCCTCTCCCCTCTCTCTTCAGGACTGGTACCATGGCTTTGTGCCATGGTATCCTCCTACCTGTCAAAATACTTCAGTCTGAATTCACCGACTGCTACTGAGTGAGGAGTAAGCCTGGTGTTAGGCAGCCACCTTTGGAATGCATTTCACCAGGGTGAAGCTGCTGGGCAGAGAGATCGCTCCCACCTTACCAAGAGTCATTCTGGTATCAACAGGATTTTCTTTTTTCCAGAGCAGAGAAAGGCAGTGTTAGGAGCTAACAGTCTATTTGTGCTGGTCTGTTTGTGGAGGATGCAGCAAAGGATACATCTGTTTTTTTTCCATTCTCTGTCCCCAGAATGATCATAAAGAAGTTGTTGATTTTTTGTTGTTTGGTATGTTTCGTGTTTTGGGGTTTTGTCTGGTTTTGTTCAGCTGATTTGGATTGGGGTTTTTTATACCTAAGGGCTGTTTGTTTGTTTGTTTGTTTCTCATTGCTTTCCCTCAAAAGCTCAACATTTGAATTTGTTTCTTTCATGGGTAGCATAAACTGAAGACAGATATTGTTTGCTTCCTTTTACTGAACTTCTCTTGTTAAAAATGACTGATGCTTGTTTATCCTCTCTTTTGTGCTTTGAACAGATACTAAATCCGATGATTTGAGAAAGGAATATAGAAAGGGATCATGGATTCATCATCATTCATCATGCACTTCAATGTGCATGTGTGTGCCTGCACTGCAAACTGAGACCAGATAAAGTAATTTGTCTGCTTGCAGTGAGCTGTAATTAGACTTCTGGCAAGCTGGAAAGTGACTATTCATTACACTGCAGCACTAAAGAGCTAGATTAACATTTTGGGGAGGTTTTCAGAAGCACCATTTAAACTTTCAAGTACCCACTGGATAATAATAATGTAACCTAATAGATTTTTAGTATTTGGTAATGTGATAGCACATGTGAGCCTACATCATCAACAGCTGCTCCACTGTGTTAGGTCCTGTACAAACAGTGTATGTTTTGGCTCCATCTATGAAGTCTTGCAGTGTAAGTGAGCAAGGCTGAACAAGAGTGGGCTTTTTACTGTTAACTTCCCACTTAACTCTACACTTTCTGGGATGTGAATGTAAGCTGCATTTGCAACAAATATAATTTCTTCTTTACAGTAGATGTCCTTATTGCTCCACTAGCAGTGCAGATGGTATCCTAAAGGCAGATTTGTCTGTCACAAGTTGGATGCCCCATTGTAAGCACCATCTGACAGCCTAGAACCAGTGGAGAGATTTTAGTCAGCCTCTGACTGCCTGATGGCATACAAGGATGGTTAGTGTTTGTGCCCATGGTGTTTGGTTACTTGTGTTCATTCCAATTCCCTGCTAAGAGCTAATTCAGCTTCAAAAAGTACCAGGAGAGAAGGCTGTTTAGGTGCCTGGTCCAAAACATGAAACTGTAGAAACCATATTAGTGAGACCATGAGCTCCACTGAACCTGTTCTTTATCCATAGTCAGAGTTAGACTTGACTATGTAGCCCTTGAAACAATATAGGTAGCCTTCCACACCTGTGCTGTATGTAACAGATGCATATAGGTATTCACCTGTCAGCAAACATCTTGGAGTGGAAATTCTTCTAAGAAATATAAACACCTTAGCAGACTTTAACTGGAGGACTCTTTCCCCCTGTAACAACATCAAATTCTTACCTTTTAGGCTAAAATATGCTGTTCTTTTATGTACAGTCACTTTTTCATGGAAATTTCAACAACATCAGCATATGCACTTCTAAGAAGAATAAAATAGAATTGTATTTGTGCTGCCATTGCAGAGAAAACACTTGAGTTCTCTTTCCTACCAGCTTCAACACTGAAGCCTAATTAGTCAGTAAGTGTTCATGTAACAAAAGAACATCTTTAAAAACTACAGTAGTCTCATTCAGTGCTCAAAAAAAAAGTCATTTTGATCAACAGAGCTATCATATAAAAAAATATTCTGCCATTATCTGAAAAACAGCTGGTAAGGACTATTATTTAGTTCTGGTTTCCTAGGGATCCTTGTTTATATAGATATGTTAAATGAATTTTCAATCATGCTAAAAGTCAATACAGGAAAGTTTGATTCTCAGTGTGTCAGAATTTGTATCTGTGTGTGAATGACGTAGAGAATCAATCAGGCTTCCTAACAGAAGGGAAGCAGGCAACTGCATCTGCAGTACCTTAAACAAAGCCTCAGGTTTAATAAAGCCTGCTCTTCAGACTCTCTACCATCTCTTTAATCACAAGTTTTGTATAATGTAACACCAGCTTTGACACCATCCAGAGGTTTTCTAAAGTCACAAAGACCTTCAGAAAACCATGTCCTTATTTCTATTTTTATTCCAATGTTTCCTTTCTACCATTTCCATTTGTGTAAACTATGTATTGTTTCTCATCTGAAGTTACAACTGTCTAATGGCAATGGAAGTCCTTCTGTTCTGTAGGTAGTAATCCAATGCCAAAAGAGCTATGACTTGTTATCTATGGTGGGGCACACATAGTACATATAGATACCTCTGTGAAAGATTTGCTGCGACTCAGATAAAAGGTATCTGGCTGCTATGGAATCTGCTATCAGAGGCACTGTTGTAATACTTAATTGTAATAACTCCTTCCATCCTGAAAAATAGTAAAAGGACAATTAAAACTAATCTCCTGCCAACTTTAGGATTTGAAAAATTAGTTTGAAACCTGACAAGAAAACTTTTTTACAGATGGTGTGATTTCCATTAGAGGTAAGAACTTGTGGCTGTGCTTACATTTCTGTTGTTTACTAGGGCAATGAAACCCTCTAACACAGTGCAGTATCTGCCTGGAGAGAGACCCTTATCAAAAGGTTCTTAGGGAGGCTGGGTGTTGTGGAGCAACCTAGGAATACCCTCTTGAATGTTCTTGAAAAGTTTGACTATACTGAGGAATAATGTGGGATGTGCAAACATACAATGAAAACAGGAGGGTCAGCAGGAAAGAGCACAGTAAGAAGCAAGCAAGCATGTAATAACTTGCTTTCTGTGTCCCTTGGGAGCTACAAAGTGAAATATGAAGTTTAAGAGGAAAGATCCCCGGCCTTTTCTGTCGATGGGCCAGCAGCTGAGAGGAGATGCATCAGCAGCACAGAAATGTGACAACAGCCTACCAGAAGGGACAGACTTTACATGGCTCCAAAAACCATCGAGATGCAAAACACAGCACCTGCAGCTGCCGTTCAGTGCCCCTTAGTGGTGCAGTATAAACGCATGCCTCCCAGATGCCTAAGGGAGAAGTGACCTTAAAGGAATTGGTTGTTTCATGGAGTTTTCCCCAAAATCCATTCATGAGTCGAAAAATTACAACCTATGTAGGAAATTGTGGAGTTCAGTGTTTAAGATGCCGCAAATGGAACAGGTAATTGCTTGTGGGATGATTGTATGTATATGGGCTTTAACCCACTTCCTCTCTTTGAAGAAGAATGGTAATTAGGCTTAAATTTTACCCAAATATGTCAGAGATAGGAGGAATTAATATATCTTCATTTCTAGAAGAAATTAGAAGTTCAGTGTCTATGCATTTTTTTTCTGATGATCTGGATGGAAATGGGTTCCTCATTCTTAGTTTTGTCATTGCTAATTACTTACTCTGTAGTTAGACTTCACATATCACATAATGTAACTTTGTTCCATGCCTTGACTGTAGTAGAGGTATTGTTCACCCCTGTTTCTCAGGGACAACACTAGCTGAGCAGCTGCAACAATCCTAAAATACGTGATAAAATGATAAATCTCTGTATTTGGCAGTGGTTTAGACTAACACACTTGTACTGGAGCAAGGTGTAAACACTAGGACAGTAAAACACTGGTAGGGAGAGGTCAGGAAGCCCATTTTGCTGCCACTGAGCTTTCTGCTTACCTGTGGAAGAGTTTACAGCCTGCCAGTGGTCTGCCAGCTGTGACATCTTTTGGCTCCCATGGTCATAACTGCAGACTTGATTTCTAACCTCTTTTTGTGCAGATGTGTTGTTTAACTACAGTTTACACACAGAGTAGATGTTGGATTTGAATCTTGCAAATTTGTTTGTACCAATCCTTGCCGACTGCTCATACAGCCACACCTTTGGAAGGTCAAGTAACCAGCAGTACTTTAAACAAATATTCTCTGCCACGGTGTGTGAAATAGCAAATGTGCCCTACTTCATGCTATTTTGCTTCAACAGTCCGAGAGAAATCTTTGTATGTTCAGGGACGAATATGAAATAGGATTTACTAAATAGAAAAGCGAGTAAATTTACTTCTTAGTTAATAAAAGTTTGTTTGTTTATTAAATTTATTCCATGTGTTTCAAATTATTCTCATCTTATTAAAATAACACATTTTGGAGAGGGCCTGTGTACCATGAGGTGCTGTGGGATAGGACATGACAATGAGTAACAATTTTATCACCTATACATTATTTTTCACAAAGAATTTATTTTCCCCTGTTTCTATGAGACTTTGGAAGAAGTGATAGGAATTTCCTTAAATATCAAACTTTCTTTCTGTAAAATAGCCACAAATAAGAATGAAAATGCAGTGGTGAAACCAAATCGCAAGAACTGGCTTTGTCTTCTGAACACACCTTGTACACACATGGAGAAACTAAATTTTTGTACATCTCCTAGTCAGGCCTGTGCTGGAAGATAAGCTTTAGATTGCTTTATATCTAAAAATATGGCACTTTACTGGTCATTTTACATTTGCTTTTGGAAGATTTAATGCCATTAGATCTTTGAAATACCAACTAATATGAAAGCAAAATGTAAGATTTTAAGACCGGGCATTAAAACTGTGAAATTATTAAGCATGAATAATTCATACCTATAAATGGAATTATAGTATTTAGTATTCACATTAGTGTTTAATATTTGCATTATATCAGCTACAAGTGAAATCAAGTATTCATGAGTTAAAAACCAGAATAACAATCTAACACATATTTCATAACTCAAGCTTTAAAAAAATTAAAATTCTTTCAACCTCTAACTTTCACAGCCCCCCAAATATTTTTACCTAATTTAGATAGTAATCTATTTTTCAGAGAGACTTTGCTCTCTTCAGGTTCATCTACACAACAAATGAACATATCCCTCTAACATGGGTTAGCTTATCCACATCAACCTCATAGGGCAAACACTGATAACGGTCATTGCAGCAGCACAATCTGTGTGTGTGATATCAGAAAAGAAAGTCTCCAGGGACTTTTAATTAAATTAGAAGCAGTGTACTAGGATGTGGTACAACTACACTAGGCAGGCATATCTTTACTTTCTCATCAAAATCACCAAGAAGGTTAAGAGCACATATCTTTATTGACTGCCAGTAAAATTTGTTATACTAACTCATTGAGGCACTTCATAAATCTTCCTCTAACTTATCTTTACAGATTATTCATGTAATAAATATGTGTTTTTTTTCTGTCCATCTATTAATCAAATCAACAAATAGAGTTGTTTGATCTAATGACGAACTAAAGGTATACTAATGGTTCTCTCTGGAAAAATAAAGCTTGCTTCAACTTTGAAAAGAATAATAGTTACACTTCTGCTCTGAATTTGATAGCTAAATAGAACATACTACATGTTTTAAGAAAACACCATTAACTACCTATGTATTAATAGGGATTGTTATCAACAATCATCTGCAATAATCTTTTTTGCTACAACTCGTTCTACTGTTAGAAGAGCCAGCAAATAAGTGTATGACATTATGACAGTGGGCTAGAAGTTAATGTGGATCTTTGGTGTCACACATTATACTGTATAGCCATTAGTGTGTAATGTTGTCCCGGGTTTGGGCTGATCCCTCCCCCGGGAAGAAATTCACAACACAAACCCCCCTACTTTTTTGAAAGTCAGGGAAAGATGAAATTGTATTTTCTTATAATATAAGTATAACAATGTAAAGAGAAATAATAACTAGAGAAGGACGGAAGGGAAAAAAAAAAGAAAACAATACAATAACCTTAAGGGAGATGGGGAGGGGGTCAAGCGGCGGCGAAGCAGCAGAAGCAGCAGTAGCCAAAACAGCAGCCGGGGAAGATAGGCGAAGCTGCAGCAGCAGAAGCCAGCGGGAGAAGGGGGAGAACAAACTGTGCTTCTAGACATTAAGTTCTTGATGCTCCAATGAAATTATATTAATTTATCTATTGTTGCCATTTATGTGGCCTATCCCTGGAATGTTCATCTCTCCCCTATGTCTGAGCTAGAGGATCAGCTCAAACGGCCACAATAAATGGCCGGGCAGTGGCATTAGCAGGCTCGATGGCGTTAGTGGGTTCGCCTTCCGAGGACCTCGCCGCCTCCCCTGGGACCGCTTCCAGTCCCCTGGTTGCAGGCGAAAGAATCTTTGCCTCAGCAGCCTCTCTGCTGGCAGAGCCTCTGGTGTCAGCGACCCTCCTACAGATCAAAACGTTCGAGCCGCATTTTCCACAAACCAGTTCCTCAACTTTATCTGTCCGAGGAACTTTGCCATAGCCCACACCGTCTGCAGCCAGATCTGCCGCCGCCGCAGCAGCCCTTTGTGACTGCACTTCTGCAGGGGTTCCATCGCCTCTACCTTTACTTTCCTCCGTTCTATTAGGTACGAATGGGAACCAGATTGTTTCCTGCCTCCATGCTTCAGGGTCAGTGGGGTACGGGCCATGTCCAACAATCTTTTCTCCTCTCAAAGGCTCCGAGGCAGGACGTTTCACTGCTCTGCGAGCAGTCCGTCTGCCCGGTGCCGTGGCCCTCCCTCCCCCGCTTCGGTTGCAGACTGTTTCTTTAACCCTTAGCTCCCTGCTATTGCCTCCGGAGAAGGTAAAAACCTCACTTACAGCCTGTTTATTCCTGCATTTCTCTCGTCTCCACACTATAACCAGACCTATAATAGCAGCCAAAAACATCAAGTTCACACATATTAGGCATGCTACTGGGTAGCTCATCTCTTCCAAATAACTCCTAGTCTCTGACACCAATGTCACATACGGCACACCCTCAACGACATTCCTAAACCCTAAAATATTCCTAACAACATCTCCAACCTTCCTTAGCACAGCTTTTACCGAGTCCCAGACCATCTTAGCAAAGAATGAACACACCTGGTAGTGCACCATAGCTGTAAAACACTGCTGAACCGACAGAGTCAGAATTGAGGCAATAATAGGCCAGAATATATCAAACAACTTCATTTTTCCCTGATGTTCTTATTCTGATTATCAATCAACAGGGGGAAAGGAAAAAAAACCAAAACAACAAGCCAAGATCGTGCCCCACGTTGGGCGCCAAAAAGAGTCCTGTCCCGGGTTTGGGCTGATCCCTCCCCCGGGAAGAAATTCACAACACAAACCCCCCTACTTTTTTGAAAGTCAGGGAAAGATGAAATTGTATTTTCTTATAATATAAGTATAACAATGTAAAGAGAAATAATAACTAGAGAAGGACGGAAGGGAAAAAAAAAAGAAAACAATACAATAACCTTAAGGGAGATGGGGAGGGGGTCAAGCGGCGGCGAAGCAGCAGAAGCAGCAGTAGCCAAAACAGCAGCCGGGGAAGATAGGCGAAGCTGCAGCAGCAGAAGCCAGCGGGAGAAGGGGGAGAACAAACTGTGCTTCTAGACATTAAGTTCTTGATGCTCCAATGAAATTATATTAATTTATCTATTGTTGCCATTTATGTGGCCTATCCCTGGAATGTTCATCTCTCCCCTATGTCTGAGCTAGAGGATCAGCTCAAACGGCCACAAATGTATTGAGAACTTGGTCTTGTATTTACATATACTGTATTAACTTTAGAATGACTGAGTCAGCCCACTATGCCTTCTTTTTTCTACTTACTCTTTACAGCCATGAGTTCTGCTGTGCACTGGATCATGATATGATAATAATTCATTAGTTTCTCTTTATTCTGAAGACTTGCAACAACTCTCAAAGTCTGACAGAAAATAATGTATTTTGAAAATACCCATTAATTACTGAGCTAAGGTCCAGAGAAGTTGAGTGGTATTCCTGCAGGAATCCTGTTGCAAAGTAATTGTAATATAGAAACTCAGCAAATAACAAAAAAGGTACTTTGATTCTTAAAATCAAATATCTCTAGGTGTAATGCATAGGCTGCAGACATGCAGAATAATGCTTACAGGAAGTAGGGAGTAACATGTTATGCTACATATCTAAATGAAACAGAATTTCACATTCCATTTCATAGCTGATTTAAGAGCTGATGGTTTTGTTTAGGACATGCAGAAAAATCAATCTGAGTTAACTTTTTAAATAGATTGGCTAAACCACATTAAATTTCGGTGTAGCTAACTCTCATTTAGAATGTATTCATTTACTTTGGAGGTAAATTGAATCAGGGCCACTTTAATTTTGAATGAGAAGTGCACATAATGCAGTTAAAGTAACCACAACTTTAAATTCACACCTTTAGTTAATTTGAATTAGTTTTCTTGAGTGTTCCTACATGTATAAACTCTAAATCACACTGAAGTCAATAAACATTTCTTCAGATGTTTATTCTTGGATATCCAGATAAAACAGTGCAAGCCAGACAGCCTAAAGCAGCACATCCCTGACACAGAGTGAAGGGAGAGTTTCCTATCTAGTAAAAGCTTTGGTGAAAGCAAATCTCATGAGTGGTATCATCCAGTACCTGAACACTAAAAACACTTAAAACCACCTACTGTCAACATTTCATTGTCTAAGTGATTGAGAATTTTTGATAGAGAAATAATGTTATCAAAATTGACTGCAGTGGGTTGCTACTACTTGACAGGCAACATCACCTAAGACAACTGAAAGGCATTTAACGAACCATGGCTGTTGAATACACATGCCAAGTTGCCTGCTCTCCTTGCAGACTGCAAACCTGAATGACCTGGCTTCTGTACACCTGATAGCTACCCGTTGCCAGGTCTGCTTGTGCTATGCATAGCTTGCTGCTTCTTTGAGGAGATGCACATAGAAGATGCTGAAAAAATCATGTATTTGACCTATTGAAAAAGCAGTGAGTGATATGAAGGAAAGCGATAATGATATCATCTCCAATAAGTCCATCTTTACTTGTACCGTGCAAAGTAAAACTTACACTAAAACAATCAATGTACCACATGGACTTATTTCCACCCAGTAGACCAGGGGTCCTCAAACGACGTCCCGCGGGCTGGATACGGCCCCCCAGGGTCCTCAGTCCGGCCCGCCGGTATTTACAGACCCCCCCTCGCCGGGGGCTGGGGGGAAACCAAGCAGCCGCTTCCTGCCACTTAATGCCTCCCAAGCACCCGCCGGGGCTGGGCTGGAACCAAACTACAGTCCGGTCCCCGACAGTGTCTGAGGGACAGTGAACCGGCCCCCTGTTTAAAAAGTTTGAGGACCCCTGCAGTAGACTCTGTGCCCAAAGTGCAATGTCTACATGACTGAAAAATGCCAAGGTATGAATGTGAAGCAAATCACTTGGTAATAGGTGCATACAGATTAATGGACTGTAGTAAAATGTGAGACAAACAGGATGTTTGACCACCAGCACTTGGTTGGTTGAAATTTGCTTCTGTGCAGGTAAAGTGAAAATACTGCAAGACTATAAATGTCAGAATTCAAAACTTGGAACAGTTTGCAGTGAGGTTAAGTATCTGTGATGCTTCCCTAAGAAAATTATCTAAATACCTTTAAATAAAGGTAATAATAAAATTCTGACCAACAAAATTTTGAGCAGATGTAATGTACTTTATTTCTGCATCATCTTACTCCTGATGTACAGGTACACCAGATTTATAATAAAGATTTAAAAAAAAACTATATTAGCTTCTACCTTAATCACATGTAATAGGAAACACGAATCCTGAACTTTCACATTTTTACCACATATAAGCCTCTCAACAATTTCAACTTAAAATTATACTGTGCACCCATAGTTAAATAAAAAATCTATAGCAGGCTCCCAGAAAAATAAAACATAGCATTCTAAATCTACACTTGGACATTTAAATACATGATGATCTCCTTTTAGAAGAGCAACAGTATTATAGTTGCTAAAAAAAAAATAAAATCAAGCTGTTTGGTATTCATGGGCCTATGGATGATACCATGGGCCTGTGGATGACATCAGCTTGCTTATACAAAGAAATTATTAGTGGGAGCCAGGAAAAGGAAGAAAACACAGACCGTAGAAAGCAGAGTCCGTATCTACAGTGCAGTGCATGTCGGGTTACATGTTTGCATTTGTTGTCACCAAATATCATCTTAGTTATGCTGAGACCCTAACCAATTTCAGGTGTATAACAAATTTCACTCATGAGCAGGAAAGAGGTGTAGGATATGGATGACAGACAGCTTTCTGCTGTTGCCGAATATGGCAAATCTGTGATCCCGGTGTTTAGTTCTAACACAGTTAGAACTACTTTCATAGGTGTGTATCCCACTGTCTTCTATGAGAGCTGGCCAGAGGAATCAATCCTTGTGAATTTCAGTTCAGCTGTGGAAAACAAATACATTGTCATGGAGATTTCCTCTGATTTGACTCAATGTTGTTTATCACAGCTTCTTTCAAGCAGTTTATCAAAATAAAGTGGTCATCAGTCTTCCTGTTTAGGAGCTTCTTCCCAAGTTACAGGTAACTCTGTTTGCTCTAGGGCAAATTATAATGAAAATTCCTGGTTTAACATTATTGTAATGGCAAAATAGTTGTTTTATCCTTCTCAATTGCATTAAAGACACAAGCTTTCTATTATGATTATTTATGATAATCATTTTGGCTGCTCTGAGCAGCAGTGTCTTGGCTTAGTTGTCTTCTCTGCTCAAGATGAAAAATGAAGTTTGAAAGAATGTTCATTACTTTCACGGCATGTGTTGACTGCACTGATTCTTCATCTGCCAAACTGTGTATGCTGGCTTCTGTCTCACCTGGAGACCTCTAGCTAGAACTAAAAGTAATTGATCAAATTAATTCTAACATAATCCCACACAGACTCTGCTACCACTGCAGCTTGTTAACCTTCTAAGCAAACAGTTTATTTAAACTATCTGGATGACATAATGAAAACTACCTTCAATACATCAAAAGAAACATGAAAGCTGATTTCAATGTTGTTGGTTTTTTTTTCTTTAGAAACCCAAAATTTGGATCCTCAGTGCCTGCTGAATTAATTTCAATTCAGTTAGCCAAAACTCCCGACCTGCTAGATTTTTTACCACTCTTAAAAAAACCTCAAGCCTACAAATTACAGATCAAGTTCACCACAGTAGCTTTGTACAAAGAAACAACTGAAGAATCCTAGCAGCAATATTCTGAACTGTACTCCCTTTTCTTTCATGTTGATAATTCTCATTCCAGCATTTTGTGGATCTGTGTGGCAGATTTCTATCATTCCTTATGGACTTGAGTCCATCTATTGCCTCCCCATAGCAGTTATGTTTTTCAGTTGTGTAAAATACTAAAGTAGTTCTACTAAACTCTTTTACAATTGTTTCCACTATCCTGTGTCCCTCTTACCACCTTGCTGGCTGTTGGTGGCGTATTGCTATTGACATCATCAATAAATCGTGCCCCATGCAACAACCTAGTGTAATGTGTAAAAGACAAAATGTCTCTGATTGTACTGTCACAGCAGAATACATAATTTTGTGTAAAAGTAACTATTCATGAAGCATCAGAAATGCCAATGGCACATAAAACAAACAGAAAAGGATTCTAAAGTGAGAGTGAGGTTGTTAAGTGTGCACATGACTGGTTGTGATTTATAGGTTCAGGATCTCAGCTGTAACTAGACACAATATGGTGAATTAAAGATAGCACAGCAGTCTTAGTTTCAATATTTCCTATAATTTATCATGTTAGCTCAAGCACTTAGCTATGATGGTGTCATACATATACTAGATCACTTTGCATAACATCGCCAAAACAAAACACACACACATAGAAAAACCCCCAAACAACCCAACCCCCCCCCAAAAAAAAAAAACAACCCTGAACAAACAAAACCCAAACACCGCTGTCTCTGGAGGTGTTCAAGAAAAGACTGGATGAGGCACTTAGTGCCATGGTCTAGTTGATTGGCTAGGGCTGGGTGATAGGTTGGACTGGATGATCTTGGAGGTCTCTTCCAACCTCATTGATTCTATGATTCTATGATATCTTGCAACTGTAATATGGATAGTGCTGTAACCAATTTCTGAGGCTATTGGGATGTAAAATGGGATGTATGGCTGTTGTATTTTAGCTTATATTAAATGTATGGCAGATGATGAGAGATACGGCTATGTTTCCTGTATCAGAATTCCTAGATATGGTTTGTGTGCTAGAGTGCCTTTGTATTCTCTCTCTCTTCCCTCCTTCACCCACCCTTCCTACCCCAGATTGTGTCAGCTTATGTAATAAAAAACTACTACATTTCCTCCACATACAGATATTCAGAGTAGCCCAGTTGCTGAGGAGCAAATTCCCTAAGACTATACCTTAAAACAAAAGCATATTTATTGGCAAGTGTAGTAGGCTGCCTTTTCTAATCCCTCAGTCATTGCCAACAATGATCACCTATTCCTTACAGTGGAAAGTATAATAACCTGTCCTCATAATCAATGCTAGGCAGGAGAGGCCCTTGTAGTAAAATTGTGTGCAGGAACCGAAGGTCCATACCAGGATCGCTGCAACAGCAAGGTAACACAGACTGACATGGAAAAGGAGGAGCACACCATGACTAACCAGCTTGTGGGACAAGCAAACTCAAATATTTCCAGTCTTAGAAAGTCAACAGGCAACCCTCTCTGTTTTTCAGCTGAGCACATGCACAGGCTGGTGAAGTTCCCTACTTGCCTGATCTTTCTTGACTTCTTTCCACACAGCCTTTAGCCCTGTATTAATCTTTCTTAAACAGTTTGTGGTAGGAGCAGGCACTTTCTGTTCATAGATAGTGATGCCTCAGTGTCATGCACGAGTATAAATTCCTCTTGATTTTATAATTTTGAAAGGAAAACTAATCCAAACAAAAATCAATACTGTAATAAAAAATAAACAGAAGTTTGTATTTATGAGGACACAGTTTCAAGTTCTTTGTGGATTAATCAAGAAAAATGTTTAAACGAGCTCCAAACACTCACCCCCAAAAAAGCTAGATTATATATTTTTTTTCTTTATGAAACAGAAGCAGCATAGACTACTATTTCTGAAAATGCCATTGGTTTATGCAACATTGCAGCTAATAACTTAGTCTAGGTATTATATCTGTCACATTCCTTTGACTTTGAATAGAATTGAAGAATTTACAGCCAGAGACCCAAATCTGACCTAGCAATTTGAAAGCACAGCAGAGATATGAATCCAATTATTCTCTGTCCAAGCACTGGCATACATACCTTGTATCAGAGAGACATCTGAACAAGTCATATCTAACATCAGACTGAAATGATTACAGAATGAGAGCATGAGGATTATTAAACACTCATTTGCTGAAGAGTCTTCTCTCCTGAGAAGAGACCATCAACTGGCTTTAGCTGATAATTTTAAAAGTCTCTTCAAAGAACAACAAATTTGATCTGCTCTTATTTCTTGCATTCCACAGCCTCACATTTTAAAAAACACTTGTTTTTGTCAACTTTATTTAAAAAAAAAAACAGACCTGCAACCTCATCTTTGCAGATATCTTTGTGACAGCAGCAATATCAACAACTTACTAGTAAGAGCCAAGGATTGCTCTCGAGTTTGGGAAGGTTTACATTTTTCTTTCTTTTTCTCTGTACTTTTTAATTTATTTTTGTTTCTGTTTTAAGGTAGCAGAAGGAATTCTGAAATTAGAAAAGGTGAAACAACACCTGTGGAAATCTCTTTTTGCACTATTTTCTTCAATGGATTTACAGAACTTCTTTTATTTTGCTGTTTTATCCTGAATTTTACCAGTTGCAACAATGAATTAGATACTGTAAAACACTGAGAGTCAATGGCTTCTCCTGATGATGTTAAGAAACCAAACAAGGAGGGACAGAGGAGTTTCCTTCATCACAAAACCAAGAAGATGTGAAACTAGACATGTGTGAAGTGGCAGCAAGGCAGGGGTATAACCTACCAAAACACATTTTTAGTCAGCAGGATCCTTGTGCTTGAGCAAGCAGGAAAACAAAGAAAAAGAGGAGCGTGATGGAGGAGTACATGTGTGGTTCAGAAAGCCCTCAAAGGCTTTCCAATCTTTTTCATGGGTAAGATTTTGCATACAAAAGGTGAAAATGCTCTTGTAACAATAAACACAGGGGCACACCCCCACTTCCTTCCCAAACAGCTACCCAAACAGCTACGGGAGATAGGGCTGTGGCAGGAGCAGGGAGCATCTCCTCCCACAGCATACTTGCTGGGTAGGCTCCAGGCTGTTATTTTAACCCCCCCACTCTCTCCCCCCCCCCCCCCGGCCACCCACACTATCCATCAGCCCCATAGACCCAGCACCACCTCGTGCTTTGAGCAGTGCTGCCATGTGGGGAAGCCAGGGCTCTGGGTTGGCAGCGCTGCACAGGGCAGTAGGGAAAGGTGAAGGGGGGCTGCTCCTCACAGCGCTCTTGCCACAGCTTCATCCAGCTGAAATGCTTGTGCCTGAGTATGGCACAACCCCCTGAGAAGGGACAGAAGCTGAAGATTTTGGCATGTTTCAACCACATTTAGTTTCCATTTCTTTGGAACTTAAGTGGACATATCTAATCTCTTAATATGTCTGCACATTTTCCCCCAGCAGCCAGGTACCTGCCATCTAGGACAGGATCTTGTGTCAGAGCAGGGATATTAAAAGCACTAAAGATGCCAGCATTCTTAGTGTTTGCACAGGCTGTTATTATGGTATGTAGCACTGGAGCAATTTGCTCTTCAGACATTTAGATCACCAGAGACAGAATAAAAAATTATTGATACTGCTCAGACAGGGAGAAAAACCTTTAAAGAAACTGTGCCTTTCAGATTTCAGGCTCAAGTCAATAGTCACAAGAATGTGATTTATATCCTGAAAACAGGAAGATTTGGTGGCTACATATCCAGTCTGATTTCCAAGGGACAAAAAAGGAGAGGGAAGAACAGCTAAAAAGCCAGACACGGGTAATAACAAAGCAGTTAACAGGAAAAAAGTGTGCTTTTACTCCCCATGGCTAGGAGGAAGACATTTCACCTGCCAGATATGAATCTAAGGGAAGCTGAGTGTCAGGTCTCAAATGTGTATACACAGAATATGAATGTTGTCATTCATCTAAGTGCAGCACAAATCTCGGGTAGCATTTTACACTTTCTGACTTCTGGTCAAGAATGTATGAGATGTGTACAAAGCAAAGAGGGATTAGGCTCTTAAGAGGGTATACTATTTATCATGACCACTAAATTGTATGTGACTTTAATTTTCAGTGTAAAAGCTCATTCTTCTGATATTTCTTTGGATAGGATTTCTGATACAGTCAGCAACGCAAACTGAAACCATTTGAGCCAAACCTTCCTGGAAGGCAGCTCCTGAAGAAAATATTTCTAAGATCTAGAGATGCTATCATCATTGTACGCAGCAAGGGAATTAAATCACTGCAATGAAATCATCCCAGAGTATCTCAGTGTTTTAATATATGCTGCTGCTAGTTTATCACATCCGTTACCTGTTTGCTGAAGGGAGTACTACATTTTGCTAGGAAATGCCAACCCAGTAAGCCCAGACTGTCAGATCTTCTTGCTTCTTTAGTTCACAGGCAAGAACATCTTATCTCCTGTATTTTTCAGGGTGGAAGCTTTGAATGCTCCTGCCTTATTCTCTAAATGGTTTATTTGCCATTAACATGGGATTTACACTCTAATTCTACTGCCAGCAGTTTAATAGGTGGATCATGGTACCCTCATCCTTCCACGGCTACTCTACCTGGGCACCACTGCTGTGTCAAATTGGTTCAGCTTACACTCCCATCTCTGTAAAAACTGGCCAATGTCTATATCACTTATCAGAGATAATGAGTTTTTTTTGTGTCCCCATCCTAAGTATGAATTTTGTAGTTTACAAGGACTGGATTTTTACCCAGTATGATAGACTCTGCTCTACAAGCAGCAAAAATGATCTGATGTAAAACATTACCTAAGCATTAAATGCTTAAAAAAGGTAAAGTAGTGGCTTGCCTTATCACTTAATTGTGTCTGACTGTTGTTTAAATCATCTGACATGCCATTAGAAAACAGGAATGTTTGCTTCTTTTGCATCTTTGAATATCCTTGTATTTTCCTGAAAGGATGCATAGTCCACAGTATTAAACACTTGTCCAGAATATTAACTTGAAAATATGAGATTTCTTCCTCCTTGCTGTATTTAGTGACCCACTTGTCTAGTAATGATAGAAAAACTGAATGAGCAAACGAGTGCTCCAAGCTATAACTTTTCCCCATGTAACAAAAAAGTGCAATCACATGAATTTTGTTAAAAAAAAAAAAAAGGCAGAAAGAGCTTTACATGAACTTAGGAAAAGTACAGTTTTTAATTATCGACTCAGTTTTTAAGTGAGGGAAAATATGGTTCTGTCAGAGGACACATTATGTATTAATATTGAGTAGTTTACATGACACAATGCTGAGAACCATGACCCTTCAGAATAGTAAAAATCACTACAGACTAAAATCAGTGAAGTGTTGGGTTTTTTTTTTTTTTTGAGAAGATAAAAATACATATGAAAGCAACATAATGCTTGTAATTTGCAAGTGATAATTATTTTACCCCAAGACATTGCTGTATGCTGCATAGGCAAAGAAATATTTTGTGTAGAGAAAATATTTAGTCAGAACTGAACAATGCAGCAATGCAAACAAGGTACCTTTTGACACTTGGAAGGCTGCTGAGATTTGTATGATGTGAGGTTAGGCTGATGAACAAAATGTCCAGACACAGAATATCAATTGTGAGGAGACAACAGTTATCTGATGAAACCGCTGCATTTCAGTCATTTTTATGCAGCTTGCACACTAAAGATATCTTGGGGCAATTTCTCAGCCAAGAAAAGAGGAATGTTGATGGTCTCTTCCTTTTGCTGACACAATTCTTCTGAAAACCTGTTACAGCATTCCCAGAAAGAAACATGTGGACAACCTGCATCTTAATTGGGGCACTGTGTTTCCCCAACTTGGCAGAGCTAATGAGAATTAATATCAATAAATTCGCTTATGAAAACATTTCAGAGCAAGAGACAGGAAGAAGAGGGAGAGTTGCTGTCAGTCTGTTACGATAAAGCCAGAGCTGGTAGAGCTCTGTTTAATCTTGTTGATTCACTTCCAGAGCTGCGCTTGAGAGAGACACAGATTTAGATGATGAATATTCTCAAAGTACATTAAGAAAAGGATGATGACAGTCTGATATACTTTTATTTGCGAGTTTACTGATATCATACTGCTAATGAATTAAAGGTGGAAATAACTCCAATGTGTGCACCTTGACTCAAACTGTGATTGTGTGCTAGGAGTTTTTTGCCTTTACTGTTTGGGCTCATGCATGAGTTATTATCTGCTGCAGGTTGTTTTCTGCATTTAGAAGCAAAAGGAAATCTAGACTGCAGAAATCTCTCCAGATTTCACTTTTCTTTGCAATTTTAATAATATTGATAGGGTTACTGTTTTGCATATGTGGAGTCCATGGTCAGACACTGCTATTATCACATTCTGAAATAGACCCAAGAAAGGTTTGTGGGGTGGTTAATCAGCTCCTTATATGCCCTTTAGTCCATAAATAGAATGGAGATAGGTGTTGTAGGAGAAAGACAGCCAGATGGCAAAAAGGTCTCCATTCAGACTCTTCCAGCATTTAGGATAATGGACTCGGCATAAGGATATAAGCTGTCAGAGGGCAAGTTATCTTCTCTTGTCATCTCCTGTCAAAGCTGTGTGCTGAAGACAGCAGAGTGGAACAAAATGTATGACTTACATGTGCATCTATCATTAAGTAATAATTTCTTACATAACACTGTATTTGTGGTTTATCACCCAAAAAAAAAAAAAAAAAAAAAAAAAAAAAAGAAGAAGAAAAGAAAAGAGGAATTAATATGTGCAACAAAGGGCTCAAGCAGTGATTTGCCTTTTAACCATTGCAGCCTGGCTAGCTTTTCATTGTGAGCTTGTGCAAAAGCTAATCTCACTTTGGATGCTAATACTTCTCAGAATCAGATCCGTTATAACACAGGTCAGAAGGAGGTTGTGCCAGAAACAGGCAGAAATTAGAAAGTAGTAAAATAGAGGTTTCATAAAAGTCCAGTCTCTATTTTTATTAAGTCTTCAGACTAAACACAGGAGTTACTTGTTTTGTGAGTTTTGGGAATATTGCCTAAACACGTTGTTTTCCTTACTCATTGTACAAGTGTCTTCTCAAAAGAATACAGAAACAATAAACATATAAATTAATGTAACTAAAATTGCTAAAAATATATATATATGGAAAAAAATTTACTAAAGCTGGTCATTGAGTCTCTGTATGTGGTTGACTGAACGACCTTAGATGGAATTATGAAATGGCACATTCTTCTTCTAGACATTCAGCAGATTCCTTGCTGACAGGAGAGAGAATAGTGTTCAAAAGCAAAGATATTTTTTGTCGGCAAATTTTTAAGAAGTAAGAACGAATGCAGTCCAGTCACTATACTGTAAATCTGGGGCTCACACTGGGGATGAACATAGTGTCTCTGCACAGATTTTTAGCTTTGCAGGAAACCTCTGACAGGTAACCATCCCATAGCTACTAGCACCACTGTGTCGAAGCTGCAGTTCTGTGGGAGTTGCACTCAGCATCCCATTGCCTGCTGCAGGTGGCCACTCAGTGTTTACACTTCTGAGCTCCTACACCTTTGAAAAGAGAAAAGGAGAGTGAAAAGCCCTTCGCTATCTAGGAAAAATGCTAAAGATACTAAAGACGGCCAATAGTCTGGAGTTTAATACTGCAATAGTAAGGAGCACTGCTCTCTGACCAGTAACAATCCATGAGGCAAAATTGCTGTGCTGCCACCGTAAGGCAGCAACTGATCCGCATCTCAAGGACTCCTTGAACAGAACAACGGGCTGGGCTGGGACATAAGCAGCACCTGGTGTGCCACAGACTGCCAGGAGCAAGAATGCGACATAGGCACACATATAAGGTAAGGAGATTATCCTGATCTAATGCTAGCCTTCTGTTATGAGTTGAGTTGAGTTGAAACTGGTGCTGATATTCAATACCATGCTGCTGTCATGCTAGATTCAAAATTAAAGTGCTGGCTGGTGCAAAGTATTATGGGTCTTGAAGATCAGATTGCAAGGTGAGACGCTTCCTGTTCTGGTTGCTGCTTTCAGTTTCTGGGTTTGAGGTGTTGGGGATTTCTGATGGGCAGACTGTGGGTTGGGACATGGAGAACCTTCTGCTGTTGCTTCTGCTCTTTGCTGCACTTTTCTCCAAGTAGGCTAAGATAACTGCGCATCTTTATCACTCTACTAAAATTCCTTATCTAGACCCAGGGTTTGCTTTTTAATGTGTAATTTTGCCTCCCATCACTTTGTGCGGAGGGGGGTTTGTAAGAGTGGGCTGTACTAACCCAGCACACTTTCCTACCAGGGCAAATGACACAAATAAATCCTCTGGGAAAGGAATTTGAGATGAAAAAGGAAGATGCTCAAAAATGGCATCTTGTCCTAGAAGAAAGGATAGCAATGAGGAAGTCAACTGTATAGCTGCTTTCTTGAGAAGTGTCCCCATTTGACAGATAGCCCCCCAGGCACTATCATTTCAAAATGGATGCTACCATGACTGATGGGAACTTTAAATCAAAAGTCATTCTACGTCCTCTAAATCTAGTTTTAATAAGGAAAAAAAAAAATCAAATATTGAATTGTAAAACAGCAGACTAAAAGGGAGCAGAGAAAGGATAATAGGCAAAATTAAGACCAATATGGATAACAGCAGAAGACCTGCAGATAAGAGCCTCAACAGAAAGGCTGTATATAATTCATTGAAGAATTTGAGTGTAGCCAGAGAGAAGTAACTGAAATGCTTTGATATTGTCACAAGAAGCTCAAACAGTGTGCTACAGGAACAACCATGACCACTGTTAAAAGATGAAATCAAGTATTATAGAAATAAGAGAAATGAGGTAGATTAGTAATCATGCTTGAAGTACTGAAGACAGAGCTTTGCCAGGGGGGAATGAAATAAATAAAGGCTGATAAAGTACCTTATAAAGTTTTAGAAACTGTGTGCTTGTTTTTTTGCCCTTTATAGCATAATTTGTTATAACTTTAGGGCTGTTTAGTCTACCAAAATAAGAGCCAATAGAAAAGGCAGTTCTATAAATACACTTAGATATGAATACCTGTGAGGGAGAAGAGCTATTGAAGGAGAGCACTGATACAAGGAAAAAGAAATATGACCTGGCAACAAATAAACTGAAGCTGAAATTCAGGGGATAATTTCTGTCAGAGCAGAGAGGTCCAAAAAAAATTGCCCCGGATGTGTGATGGGGACAAGAAAATGCTGTTTTGACCAGCAGTGTGAAAACTTACATAGCCTCAAACTGTGATCAATACAGAACTTGTCATACATTCATGAAAAGATTTTATTTTGGTTTTCTTATTAAAAAAAAAAAAAGTGTTTCAGCTATTAACAATGAAAATATTACAACATTCTGGAAAATGGCAGAAGCATCAGATACCTTGTACAGCTAAATCACCTGGCTTTAGAGAAAATTATAGTAAGAGACAGTCAAACAATAATAAGATTCTTCCCTACTAGAAAAAAAATTGCCTACTAAAGAGAAGGTTGGAATAGGGACCAAGTTAACATCATAGGTGGGTAGCAATAGAGGAAAAACCTGCTGTGAAGTGTTTCATTTTTGCCATTCTTTAACAATTTACAGAACAAATATCACATAATAGAAGTTTCTCTCCCTTTTGGGAGTGGTAAATAAAAGAGAGCTGTAATCAAAGGACAGAAGAAAAAAGACTTTGCAGATATTATTTCTTATTTATCCTCACTTCCATAACTTATGACTCAAGTGTAAACATGTGAAGTTGCAGCGTACAATAATTCTAATTCTTATGCATTCTGTCTGCTAAGTGTTTTCAAAGCCTGAACTTGCTGCTTTAATTTACCACTTTCTACCCAGTGATTAGAGAAAGGTTTGAAAAGGTCTTCAGAAAAAAAGCCTGGTGAGCTATCTCTTGGATTTGTTATTGCAGCCTGTTCATCTGTGATCAATAGTGTGTAGCGATCTGGGTCTCCTCTATGGTCTCCAGAGAACCTGCACTTCTGCTGGGGGAACTGCCAGAAAGCAAATTTCATGCAGGCACACAGATGGTGTGTTTTCTTTGTGCCTAGTGCAGAGATCTTCAAAGTATTTGGAAAAATTAGGACAAAATATTATTTCTAGATGTACATAATAAAATATTAACCACTTAATTCCATCAAATGTGACTTAAACTTAAACAATAAATCTGCCCACTTTATTGATATTCCTTGTCAGAACTAGACTCAAAAGCAATAAATACACTAAAGGACTGACAAGCTTTGCAGGGATAAACTGTGAAAACCCCACTGGATTACTCTTGATTTATCTCTAAATTCAGTTTGAATTCTGCAGGTTGCATAGATGACTGAACGGTAAATTGTCTCCAGGGTATTCTCTCATCCTCTTTGCAAACAGCAGAAAAATGAAAAGTTGAGGGAAGCACTGCTTTCCTTGTCTCAAACCACAGCAGCCTCAGCCTTGTTCCAGGCTGAAAATAGAGTGGTCTCTGAGATAGCTCTGAGCTAAAAATCTTTTGAACAGATTTTCCTTTCATTCTACCCCAACTCAACCCAACCTCTAACAGCAGAAGAACCATCAGATGCATTGGATTTTCAGGCTTTAGATCTACTGAAAATTACAATTTTTCTTTTCCTCTTTAAATCTAGACATCCTGTGTGGTGGTAACATGAGAGGCCTCACCCCTTGGCTGTGCTGTGAGGGCATGGGAACTGTGTGGGACAAGGAGCCTGGGATGTAGTTTTCTTTTTCTTTTTTTTTTTTTTTTCATTTTTAGAGCAGTGTTCTTCATTTTAAAGCAGCAAGTTCTGTGTCTCTCCTTACCTATTACCCACCACTCAGTGAATGTAGCACAACACAGAAGAAATTTCCTTTCTATAGCCCAAACAAACAAGTACATTTACATAAGCTCATTCTGTAAGGAGTACCCTGTCAAGTTTCATATGACCTTATCAAGGTCACCCCCCACATAAATACGTCACCTCTGATGAACCTGGCAACTAACTTCAGATAGGTCACTCCAAAAAAATCTTTTTGCAGGGTTACTTCCAAAATCTTCTCATGGTGTTAGATGTTTCATCTGCTCAGTGGCTTTGCAGTGCCCCCAAGGCAAGTGAAGCTGCTGTGAAAAAAAGTGAAAGTTGCTTTGAAGCAGTTTTATTTCTTAGGTGCCTGGCTGCCAGCTGGCACCAAAGTGATGTTGTGGCACCTGTGGTTAAGAAAGACAGAGTAGCTGAAAAGAAGCCTTTTTATTTAAAATGGGGAGTAGACAAACATGTCCTGAGCACAGCAACTAAGCTGAAGAAGTAGGTGAATGACAGCTTTGCCACTAGAGATTACAAATAAGTGCATCTCAGCCACTCCAGTAAACGCCTGTTATGTGACTGCTACATCTGCCCTCTTAGTACTTACGATGCTCTCCTCATTTCAACGTATACATTCACATCTTGCATGTTTGGTGGTTAATGTCACCAAGAGACTGCTGTGAGACATTTCTTTGAGATCACATTTTACATAATACCTCTGAACTCTCCTAGACAGTGAATGCCATAGCCAGGTTTAGAAACCAGTTTAGCTTATTACAGCTCAGGTTTTGTAATGACACTGCTACCACACCATAAAAGGCAAAACTTTTGCAGAACGGAGCATAGTAGAAATAAGATGACTAGCTTCTTCAAGGGAACTTTGTTATGCAGTACATCTTTATTCCATGTGAAAATACCTTTTTGAGGGCAGAGCAGCATTTATTCTTCTTCACAGAACCATAGGCAATGCTATGGCCTGTTGCATCCCCTGTGAGTAAAAATATTCTTCTTTTGATGGCCACTGAAGTGTTTTGATACCAGCGATTCAGAAATCAGGAACACTGCAGTGACAGGAACCATTACAGGTTCGAAGAAGGTCCTTCAGCTCACCCTTGTGAAAGATTTTCCTTTAGATTTTCCCATGCATGTAGCATAAACAATATTATCACAGACAGCTGAAGGCATTATGTGGGATTTTTTTCTGCTTAGATAAAATCTTGCTACTGACTATGTAAAGAGTCAATCTACACTTATGAATTTGCCAGAAGATGATGTGCACCTCTGCTTGAAACTAGTATTTGCACTCCTGGTATATGTAAATGGTATTTGAAAAGTAAAAGTGAACAAATGCTTGTTTTTCAGTGGTCTTGAATAGTCATTTTCTCTGAAGTTTTGATTTTGCTTTTTCTTAGCTAATGCTGCTTTGTCATCAAAAAGCCCTCATGTATTGCAGCACTGTGGCAGTACATAATAGCTGAATTCAATTATAAGGAAAATAATTGTTCCTCTAAAACAATTTTGCTAAAGCAAAATACCAATGCAAATCAAGTAATCACCCAATTTTCTAAATCTTGGAGTAGGATTCTGTGTTTCTAACCCTGATATTCTCTCTGTTATGTTAGAAAATTAGTAAGAAGACAGATGTCAGAAGAGCCACAATTCAGGTACACATAACCACAACTATCAGGTTTTCCTGCAGCAGCAGAATTTCATCTAGCACAGAGAACAAAAGTGCAAAAATCTCATAAGGGTATCAAAAAGCCTCGTTACCTCTGCATTTTGTGCTTCCAACTTGACATTTGAAGAAACAGATTCTTCTGAATCTTTCAAAAACCTACTTTCTAGGATTGAGTGGTAATCCGTGTCAGAAAGGCTGTCAGGTGTGTGAATTTGACAAACTGCCCCACCATCCCACTGCTAAAGATGCCCTCCAATGCACCAAGCACACCATTTTAGCCAATGTAGATTTCAAGAGGCAGCTTGCCCTGGAAAGGCCACTGGCTTATTTTTATCAGTTATGACAATTTGTTCTGCCTTTTCTTTGTCCACACAGAAGCTAAGGCCATTCTGAAAGTGCAGTTTCCACTCCTTGAAGAATGTGTGGGCTGAATATGAAGCAGCTGATAAGATCTGATTGTTGTATGTCCTTAGTGTATCTTCAGTATACTGAAAAAGTCTCTCAAAGAAAAACACAACAAAACATCCCATCATCACTGAAGCAATGCAGAACAGAGAGTATTAAATAAGGTTTTCATTTCCAGGGAGAAGCCTTTTAGTATTTTGATGGAGCATGCAGACAGTATTTCAATCATTAAATTTTAGTTGTCAAAGTCATCAGCAATCCAAGATTCATGATAACGACGTATTGAAAAAACATTGGTCTTATGGAGTTACATGTAATAATTAGGAGGGGTACTAGAGAGCTCTATGGTGTCAATCTGAAATGTTGTTTCTGTAGTATCTCTGCAGCATTTATCTGGACCTTTTGAAATCAGAGGAGAAACGAGGCAGTTCTACATTTCCAGTTTATCCTTCAAAATTCCTTTTCCTGCCTCCCATAAATCCATTAAATAAACTCTTCTTTCTTACTGCCCAAACAAGGAGAACAGTAACATGTAAATAAAATACTAATGAGAATATCTCCACAGCTCACTCAGAAGGATCAGAAATCAGCATTGCATACCTGCACATACTGCATATAGAAATCATAGATTCATGAAATGGTTTGGTTTGGAAGTGACCTTAAAAATTATCCATTTCCAACCTCCCTGCCATGGGCAGAGACACCTCCTACCAGACCAGGCCCAATCCAGCCTGGCTTTGAGCACATCCAGATTTGAGCCTCCATAACTTCTCTGGGCAACCTGTCCCATTATCCCAGTACCCTCATGGTGAAGAATCTCTTTCTCATGTCTAATCTAATTCTTGTTTTCTCCATTTTAAAGCCATCAGCCCCAGCCCTGTCACTACATGTCTCTATAAAAAGCCCCTCTCCAGGTATTCTGTAGGTCCCATTCAAGTACAGCTGCTCTAAGGTCTCCCTGTTTTAGGGAATGTAGAGTCTGACTCCATCAGTCCCACTCGCTCTCATAGTTCCTAATAGTCCTCAGCCTTTTGTGTTCCTCTTTCAGGTCTGCTGTAAGGCTGAGGATGTCATTTATCTGCTTGCACTGAACACAGATGTTGTCTCTGCAGTCATTCATTGCAAAGGCAATACTCTGACACTCTAGACAGCAAAGGCAAAGCCTTACGGAGGTGAGCCAAGATCTCCCACAGTAATAGAAGACAGGAGGGTAGCTCCCATGAAACACCTTGGGGAAACAGTGAGATGCCCCTTTAAGAAGATGACATGGCTGGCAGCCCAGCTGAAGTGCCTTTATGCCAGTGCATGCACCATGGGCAATAAATGGAGGAGCTGGAAGCTACCCTGCTACAGGAAAGCTACAACACAGTGGCAATTACAACAACTTGGTGGGATGAATCCTGTGACTGGAGTGTGGCTAGTAATGGCTATTCAGAAGGGACAGTGTAGGAAGAAGGAATGGAGATGCTATGTAAAGAATTGGATAGAGTGCAAAGAGTAGTCACTAAAGAATAGCCATGAGCAGGTCAAAAGCTTATGGGTAGGAATTAGGGATTGGGCCAGCAAAGAAAGCCTTGTGGTAGGAGTCTACTACAGGCTGCCTGATCAAGCAGAGCCTACTTGTGAAGCCTTCTTATTCTAGCTTGAGGAGACATTACCATCACAGGGTCTCATCTTTCTGGGGGATTTCAACCACCATGACATCCATTGGAAAAGTAGCACAGCTAGGTGTAGGCAATCCAGGAGGCTCCTGCAGTGCCTAGATGGCGACTTCTTCAGACAAGAATTTAACAGTTCTACCCAAGGGGATGAGTTATTGGATATGTTAAAAAATGCAAGGGAAGTCATCAGGGATGTCAAAGTCGAAGGCAGCCTGGGCTGCAGCAATCATGTGCTAGTGCAGTTCACTGTCCCAAGGGGTATGAAGCCAATGAGAAGCACAGTCAGGACTCCAAATTTTAGGAAAGCAAAATTCCAGCTCTTCAAAGAGGTAGTGAATAGAATCCCGTGGGACAATAGGTCCCTCAGAGACAAAGGAGCAGAACAGAGCTGGCATATCTTTGAGGATGTTTTCCATTCAGATCTCAATTCCCAGTTGTAAGAAGTTGAACAAGGAAGGCAAGAGATCATGATGGCTGTGCTGAGACCTGCTGATCAAATTAAAGGGCAAGATGGGACTGCACAGGAAATGGAAGAGAGGACATGCATCCTGGGAAGAGTATAGGGACATTGCCCAGTTGTGTAGGGATGAGGTCAGGAAGGCCAAGACACAGCTGGCACTGACCTTGGCAAGAGAGGTAAAGAAAAACAGGAAAGGCTTCTACAGGTACATAAATCAGAAAAGGAAGGTTAAAGAAAGTGTACCCTTCCCCGACCTCCAACCCCGTGATGAGCAACAGTGGGGAATTAGTAATGATGGACTAGGAAAAGGCTGAGATTCTCAACTTTTTTGCCTCAGTCTTCACTGACAACCTCTCTTTGTGGCTCTCATGCTGATGGCCCACATGATGGAGACCAAGATGAAGTTCATCCCACTGTAAACAAAGAGGAAGTGTGTGACCATCTGAAGAACCTGGGACCTGATAAGATGCATCTGAGAGCCCTGAGGGAATTAGCTGCCAAGTCACTTTCCATGATATTTGAGAAGTCCTGGAAGTCAGGTGCAGTTCCTAGGGACTGGAAGGAAGGAAACATTACCCCCATTTTCAAAAAGGGTGGGAAGGAGAACCCTGGGAACTGCTGACCTGTCAGCCTCATTTCCATGCCTGGGATGACCATGGAGCAGATCCTTCTAGATGCCATGCAGAGGCACATGGGGGACAAGAAGGTGATTCAAGACATCCAGCATGGTTTTCCTGGAGGCAAATTCTGTCTGACCAATGTAGTGGCTTTCTATGGTAAAGTGACTATTTCAGTAGATAAGGCATGACCTATGGATGTGGTCTGTCTGGACTTCTGCAAGACCTTTGACACAGTGACCTACAACATCCTGCTCACCAAGCTGGAGAGATACAGATTTGATGGGTAGACTGCTCAGTGGATAAGGAATTGGCTGGATGGTCACATCCAGAGAGTGGTGCTCAATGGCTGTAAGCCCAGATGGAGAACAGTGACATGTAGTGTCCCTCAGAGGTCTGCACTGGGATCTGTGCTGCTTTATATTGTTATAAATAATATAGACAGTGGGGTTAAGTGCATCATCAGCAGGTTTGCAGATAACACCAAGATGAGTGGTGCTGTTGATACACCATAGGGATGGGAAGTCATCCAAAGGGACCTGGACAAGCTGGAGAGGTGTGCCCAGGTGAACCTCATGAGATTCAACAAGAGCAAATGCAGGGTCATGCATGTGGGTTGGAGCAATTCTCATCATAGAATCATAGAATCATGGAATCAACCAGGTTGGAAGAGACCTCCAAGATTATCCAGTCCAACCTATCACCCAGCCCTAGACAGTCAACTAGACCATGGCACTGAGTACCTCATCCAGTCTTTTCTTGAAGACCTCCAGGGATGGTGCCTCCACCACCTCCCTGGGCAGCCCATTCCAATGCCAATCTCTCTCTCTGTGAAGAACTTCCTCCGAACATCTAGCCTATACCTACTCAGGCACAACTTGAGACTGTGTCCCCTTGTTCTGTTGCTGGTTGCCTGGGAGAAGAGGCCACCCCCCACCTGGCTACAATGTTCCTTCAGATAGTTGTAGACAGCAATGAGGTCACCCCTGAGCATTCTCTTCTCCAGGCTAAACAGGCCCAGCTCCCTCAGCCTCTCCACATAGGGTTTGTGTTCCAGGCCTTTCACCAGCATTGTCGCCCTTCTCTGGACACATTCCAGCACCTCAACATCTCTCTTGAATTGAGGAGGCCAGAACTGGACACAGTGCTCAAGGTGTGGCCTGACCAGTGCTGAGTACAGGAGAAGAATAACCTCCCTTGTCCTACTGGCCACATTGTTCCTGATGCAGGCCAGGATCTCTGCCCACCCATCCAGCCTGTCCAGGTCCCTCTCCAGGGCTCTCCTACCTTCCAAAAGATCAACAGCTGCTCCTAGCTTGGTGTCATCTGCAAGCTTACTGATGCTGGACTCAATGCCCTCGTCCAGATCATCAATAAAGATATTGAACAGGACTGGGCCCAGCACTGATCCTTGGGGAACACCACTAGTGACTGGCTGCCAACTGGATGTGGCACCATTCACCACCACTCTCTGAGCTCTGCCATCCAGCCAGTTCTTGATCCAGCACAGAGTGAATCTGTCCAAGCCATGAGCTGCCAGCTTGGCTAGGAGCTTCTTGTGGCAGACAGTGTCAAAGGCTTTGCTGAAGTCCAGGTAGACTCCATCCACAGCCTGCCCCACATTCACCAGGCGGGTAACCTGATCATAAAAGGAGATCAGGTTGGTGAGACAGGACCTGCCTTTCCTAAACCCATGCTGGCTGGGCCTGATCCCTTGGCCATCCTGTAGGTGCTTTGTGATGGCACCCAAGATGACCTGTTCCATGACCTTGCCTGGCACTGATGTCGTTCTGACAGGTCTGTAGTTTTCTGTCTCCTCCTTACGACCCTTCTTGTGAATGGGTATCACTATCAATGCAGGCTGGGAGATGATGTGATAGAAAGCAACCACTCAGGTATTCATGCACAATTACAAGATCTCCTGAGCCTTCTCTTCTGATATGAGAAAAAGGAGATAGAAAATATAGAATGTAGCAACCTAAGTATCCATTAACTGTATAAGGCATCATCAATTGGATATGCACAAAAAAAGATGGTTTAAGTATGACAAGGCCCAGAAACACTCCCATAGAGAAGAAGAATACTGCATTCAAAGATGAGAACATCAGAAACTTTGGCTGAGAATGTGACCCACAACTGGTGCCAGACGAACAAAAGGTAAAAAGGACAGACAAAGAAGTATGTCAAGCCTTCATCAAAAAGACCCCAAAAGACAACCACCAAGTGGCAATGAGCATGTGTGAAGCGGCAGGACATTATGGAAATGAGTTCCAGGAACTGTCTGTAATAACTCCATCAATTCCGAGAAATAATTGTACAAGCCCTACCCATGTATTGAATATGTATGATTTTGTAGCATAAATACCTTTCCTGAACAAGGTGTTAGGTGTGCAGGGTTATGGTAGAGTGATCCCCCCCTTCACCTGGTACCATCAAATAAATATACCTTTCCTTACAACACTCTGAGTGCTGTGAGGTATCATTCCATAAATCACTTCTCTAGGCTGAAGAGCCCAGCTCTCTCAACTTTTCCTTACATAGAATAGGTATTTCTATCCTCAACACATTCTTTGGTCAAGACTTCCCATGTGAAAGCTCAAGGCCTTCGAAGTGATTGTATTAGAAACAAATAGTTCGTTTAGGGCCAGTGGGGAAGATGAAAAAGAGTTCACACGGAAGAAGCGATGCATATGTTTGGACACCAATCTAGACTAACCTTACAACCCAGCATGCACTGTGCTTGCTGCCATCATATCTGTCCTTCAAATTATGAAAGTTACTGTGCTTAACCATGGTTGACAAGTCAGGCAATTTCCAAAGATCTGAGCTAGTACTGATGGTTTCTCAATGAAAGGCACCTCTCTTCCTAAAATTAAGGACAAATTTTATTTTTGATAATGCAAAGGTAGTATTTGTAAATGACAGTTTTATTTTGGGAAGATAAACATCAGTGAGTGAATGAGAGAGCATATAGAGGAGTCAGACAGTGCTGCAAGAATGATATTAACTTTGTGTACAGCATTGTTAGATCTGGTAGTTGTAGAGTATGAAGGATGGAGTCTTCTTTATTTACATTTGTTTTTTGTTTGAGAGACAGCCGAAGAAGTAAAATAAAATGAGAGCCTACTCAAATACCTGCTACATTTCCCCTTAAATTGAATTTCTCATTTTATCAGGAAGCAATACTTGCACTGATGTTAGACAGGCAGCTAAAAGGTCAGTAGGTTCCCTTGGTTGCCTTTTGTCAAGGGTTTTTGACTTGTCTGTGAATAAAGATCTCCCAGGAGGAAGGCAGACCTGAATTTCCTGTCATCTTGAAGACAGCAATGAATTTGAAAATGTTACAAAAAGCATAAGGGACTTGAAGCACACCTTCAAATGCGCTGCTGATGCCAATAGCTTCCCATGTAAACATGCACACAGAGTTGTTTTGGATTTGTTCTGTCAACTTTTTGTTGTGAAACAAATTGTTATACAGCTGCCCACCTTCAATACTGAATGAATCTGATGGTTTTCCATTACTGCCCTCTGCCTAATCGGGACTACAATGTCTTTGGGTTAACTGTGGTGCTGGCACACTCCCAGCGGTGTGCTGAACCACTTTCCAGTTTCCACCATGCACTCTTGTGACTTGTCTGCCTGTCCCATCCTATCCTGTGTACGTGCAGCCCTTGATACCCTTTGAAATGCCAAAGGTTAAGATAGCCTTCAAGGGTATTTGAGCAAAAAGAAAAAGCATTCTTACTCGTGAGGAGCATTAATTATTCCAGAAAACATCTAAGTTTCTCTTCAATGGACAGAGCTAGAGCTACTGATTTCCCTTAACATTAGTGGGGAGATGCTGCTGCTTCCTCTTCGTGTAGCAATAATGGGGAGCATTTTCTAAGAATATACTTCATTTCTTAAAGCCTCTATTATTATTTTTTCTTCACTTAATTTATTTAGTGAAATGCAGTAGTATTTGTGAACAATATGTTTATAACTGCATATATACTGCATATGGGGGGAAAAGGATTTAAGAGAGTGAATTAATCTGTATTTTGAAATCCAGAGACCCAGTTTGTTTTTCAGTGTTATGCTGTGTAGCAAGTAAATGTGGAACACTATTTATTTAGTTCAGAAGTTCTGTATGATACCAAGTCTGCAAGTAAGAAAGTGAAATCCCATTGTAATTGGAAAGAGCTGCAACAGCTGTTCCCTGCATGCTCAGGAAGTTGCTGCATAATAGCTGCTGGTAACATTTTATTTCCATAGCTGTTTAGCCATTTACAGATATCTTCTTATGGAATACAAATTAATGCTTTCATGTAATTACTGTCCTCCTAAGTAATGTCTCCATTACTTGTTGCTATGAAAGTGAAAACAAAGAGCAGTGAGAGGATCCTCAGCTATTACAAACACTGTACTCTTTGTCTGTTTGAGACTCAGGAAAGTGTATTTCACAATTAGGAAACAAACTTCACAGGAAAAAAAAATCAGGCCACTCTTTGAAGCATAGTCTGGAATATTTGCAGAAGAAAGGAAATCCTAATTTAGATAGTAATCATATCTCAGCTGAGAATCTAATTATTAATATTATAATATTGTTCAGAATAGTGAAGAAATTTACTTCTTTAGCATAACCACTCATCTAGAGCTCCTTCTAAATCTGCTTTTGGCAATTCCAGGCAAATCTAAGGCATGAAATGCTGAAACCGCAGCAGAATGAGGACATCCAAGGAGCACAGAGGTTCGCCTCTTAAGTTAATGAATTAAGTTAATGGATTTGCAAGAGCTGGAGATACAAGATCTGTAAAGTAATATCTAAATTTTGTGGATCAGATTTACTTCTAAAAGAAGCAAGCCTGGGTCTTTCAGAAATCCTTCCTCCACCCCCACAGATTGCATATGATGTGGTCAGTGAGATTGCTGCTGACAGTTATAGTGTATACGTATTTACCTACAGTTATCTGTTTCTCATACTCAGTTAAGACCTTTTCATATACAGAATTTCTTAGCAGTCAGCTGCAGTTCTGGACATACAAAAAGAGTATGGGAGCAGAGATTCATGATACATCTTCCAGCCTTCTAATTATTTTTTTAAGAGTTAAACATTACTTTAAAGGGTGTTCAATTAATGATCTTTGATTAGTGCTGTCTGATAGGTTATGTATGACTGCAATTCACAGAAGTTATCACCTGCTCTTGTTATTTTGGTTACCAAAAAATATAAAGATCAACACATATTAACGGACTCCCAGAAGGAAAGAAAAGAAGGCAAAACTATGTAAAAGCCACAAAAGTAATTTGGTTTAATTAAATAAGGCCTAACATTTTTATTTCCCTGATGGATGCATTACTTGAATCAATAGGAATGTATACAGATTAAAGGTACAAGAGTACAAATCCAATCACAAAGTCTTTCCTTTCACTATTGTACTGAACAATGGCAAAATGGATCATTTGGTAACACTTTCAATTAAAAATCCCAAAGTCTTATTTCATGTAGATCTACAATGAAAATAAATGCTAAACAAATAGCTATTTAGTTGCAATAAATAATTATTGGAGATATCTACTGTTAGTGCTGACTACTACACTGATATTACCCATACAGACCTGTGTATACTATATGATAGATACATTTATTCTGATACTGAGTTAAGTGTTCAACGTACAATAAAGCAATTCAAGACTTTATATCTGTAAATATTTAAAAGTATTCTGCCCTGTCATTTATTTTCCAAAGAAGAAAGCATATTCAAGACTCCAGAAACTACCTGTTGGACAGATATCTATCTTCAGAGTAGGTACAGCTACAGCCTCTGTTTTTGTCAAGTCAACAAGGTGCTTACAGTGGGAGTTTCCATCTGTGGACGCTGCTGGTGTGCTGTCACTTCACAGCCCTGGATGCAGCCACCTTAAGGACGTTTCTTTGCAGCATATGCAGCTGTCGCTTGTGATGTTCTTGAAGCTGTGAGCTGCTCATCTCCAGTTATTTTTATGAGAGAGGAGAATGGGCGATGGCCAGGAGAAACCTGGAGTAGAGCTAAGCTCTCTTGACCAGGGGTAGTAACTAGCCCAACTAGCATCAACTGTCTACCTGCATACCACCCGGGGGGAAAGCCTGGCTTCATATTGACTGCTGCATGCATTTTTTCTTGTGTTTTCCAAAGAGTTTGGTGTAAACAAGTCTCCTGTTCCTTACTGCCAGGTATTGTGCAATGATCTTCTCACTCTTAGAGAAGCTGAAATAAGAAGCATTCCCTCATCAAGTATACTGTGAAAACAAACACAATTTGAGGCAGAGGATGTCATTCTTCCTTCCTAGTTTGCAGGACAGCTTTGGCTGTCCTACAGACTAATTTTACACCCTCCTGCCCACCATTACAGCAGTGCACAGTGAATACCTACAACTTAAAAAGAAAAAGCACAACATTGATATAGTTTTATAGATGCTCCTAGTTACTTAAAATAGTCTTCCACCTACCTGGAGATATTCAGGGAAAAACAAAGCCACAGCAACTTCTTCCAAGAAAGGAAGAATACCATACATTTGTCTGGAGGGAGAACAAAACTGTAATCTTATCCACAGCTTGTATCAGTTGTGTCTACATGGACATAGTGAAACAAGGTCCTAAAAATCATGCTGGCAGTTTTGTAAACAAATAAACTATAAGATCTTATCCAGTCCGTAATTTTTTTTCTGCTCAGATGATAGATTTATCGTGCTAATATGAAATGAGACTTAAAAAAATTGTGATTGCCTGTTATCTAGCCAGCCTTGATTGTATCAACATTTTGCTGTAAGGCAAAAATGTGACTCTGAAAAATACCCTGATCTTGGGCAATCTGGAACTTACATGATAAAGATGTTATCATGATATATCCAAACACCGGTTACAACACAAGAAACAATAAAAAGAGAGAGAGATCTGTACGGCAACTCTAAACTATGTTTATCTTCTTCAAGGCATGGACTCTTTGCCCATGGAGTGCTAAAGGCTGCTTTGTAAGTTTAAGGAATTGTACCTGATATGAGACTGCGCTCTCTGCTGTGATTGATTCATTGTACACATTTTCTTCTGCTCCCTCACTCCTTTTCCTTTTCATTTTTTTAATGCCAAAATAATTAATTCTAACTCAAAAATGTGGTTACACTTCCAGCCCTCTGCAGACAGATTCCTCCATATTAAGCACTTCTGTAACTGCTGACTTTAGTACAGGGACTTGGTTTATTGTCTTGTAAAAGTGACTCTGCAGATTGCTTCTACAGATAAGAACAAAGGTCAAAAGGGGAGACAAATAGAGCATCTATCATTAGAAATATCCAACAATTTGTTAGGAAAATATTAGATGTTAAAGTGTATGAAGTCATGGTGGATAAATACCCAGTCTTTTCTCAGCTGCTATGTCAGCTCCAAAATTTTTCCTGAGGTGTTTGGAATAGCAAGGACATCATTCCTCCTGTCAGTCTGTGAGAATATATTGCTTGTTCGCAGTGCACACTGTCCTGAATTGATGACTCTACCAAAATAGTGAACATCACGTGAGTTCACAGACTTTAAAGGTTGTTCCAGAGATATGGTCAGGATGCTAATCTTTCTTTGCTCTCTTGTGGGCCTTAGGCATTTTTACCAGCCAAAAGATGTTGCTGTATTGTTATGGTTTCAGGCCTGATTAAATCTCCACTGGTATGTGACTGTTGTCAGTGGCAGGCAGCATGGGCAGTTGCATGTGTCTCACAGCTCTAGCTGGACTGAATTCAGCCAAGCTTCCCTGTAAAGCCAGAGGAACCTTTGACATTAACAGAGCTGTAAAGCTGTTATGTGTATTTGGCAATACCACCTGTGGCAATGTGTGCCCTGCCCATTCACAAGCATCAAGACACTTTTACCAAGAAACCACAGTTACTGCCTTGGAGATTTATGCACAACACAAGGTGCGTCTGGTGGTCTGAAAGGAAAGGCAGAAGTTTCTGTTTGGATTGTATTCAGAGCTGATTCTTAGACCTTTTTTTGTTTTCTTTTTCTATAAGGTGGATGGAATTGTCCCACTCGAAGTGGAATGGTGAAATATATTTTCCTTGTTCTGCTGCTTATAAGAGCAACAAAAATCTAAAACACTGTTTTGTAGGGAATCTGAACTATTTGGCATCTCATATTTTCTCATTTTGTGGCTCTATTTTTCTGTGTTTTCCCTAACATTATCTCCTATTTGCCCTCATCTTGTTCTTTTGTCATTTCTTCTCCCTCCACTTCGTTCCAGTATGACTAGCTGTGTAAGGCAAGCAGTGGACTCTGCACCAGACTGAATGTCATCCTGCTCCTTTGTGCCCAATCCTTGCACCTGGAAGGCAGGCTGCTTCTGCAAACAGTGCAGTGTACCAGAAAAAAAATGGTTTTTATGAATTGTGTAAATGATTACATTAAATGCAAAAAAAGGTTAAGAATAGATAATAAATGCAAATAGATGGCATGAGCAAACTGGAAAAGTGAACTAAATCAATTATAATGAAAAAAAAATTGAATATATTAATATATAATGAAAAAAAATATGTACAAATGATAAACAATTCTACTGAAATGACAATCCTCACAGCGCAAATAGTCTGTAGTATTGAGAAAATGCAGGTGGTAACATTCATGGTAATGTCAAAGGAAGATAAAACTTAAGAGGTTAAGCTGACAGGTGCAAAGGATTTAAATTTATGCTGGCACCTGAAATAGTGATCATCCCTGGATGTGGTAATGGCCACCAAAACTGCTTCTCCAGGCAACAGCTGCTCCAGTAAAAGCATAGAAGGGGTAAAGTGTAGAGGCTGGAGGGGAACTGCTACGGCTTTCACAGCAGTCAGAGTCCCAGATGACTCAAACAGCTCAGAGAGCTCCCAGAGCCCAGGCAGATCTGGGCCCCGGGATACAGGAGGGGCTGAGAGGTGTGTTTTTGTTACCTGCTATGACAGGAGCAGCCAAGTGGCCTGTAGTGAAAGGTGTTGGAACTTAAGTGAAAAGCTGGCTAACCTCAATAGCCATCTGGAAGGGACACTAGTGACGGAACAGACATGTGGCTGGTGTGATAGAAGAAGAATAATTGGCTAGACATGATATTGCTGGCCTGATCCATCTGTTTAACTCAAGAAAGACCTGAAGGTGTTGGGAAAATTCCTGACTAGTACCAAAACACTGCTTTGCTCTGCAGCGCTCTCCTTTGGCCAGGCATTCTCATTCCTTCTCATCCCACAGATCCAGCTTCTGCAGCAGAAAAAGCAAACATCTCCTTTCTCTCCACTGTTGAAGCACCCGCCTTGCTTAATCCTCCTAGACACTGGTTTACTCTTAACTTGAGGGACAAGCTGATTTTCTGGGCAGGTAGACCTCAAGATCAGCTTCTGCAAGTTCTGCTCTTCCTCACATCTTCTTGTCTGGAACACATGAACAGTGTACCACCATACAGTGTACCACCATACAATGTTTCTCATCCTCTTCACATTCGGACTGAAACATCTTTGGCCAGAAGGAGGCAAATTTTTGTGCCCCTGACCACATAGCTTCTGAGTTTTGGGAAGACTTTTCCCTAAATAAGAAGACATCTTTCCAGGTCACAGCATCTGGCTTCAAATCATGATTAGATGCAAAGGTAAACTAAAGGGTAAGTTAATTCACAAAAATGATTAATATAAAAGTGAGAAAATTCTGTTGTCCAAATCTGGAGGGAGGTAAACACTGTGTGCTTGCCTATGCCTTTGATACCACAATAAGGAAGCTACTAAATCTCCAGTTAAGTACTAGCAGGAGTATGCTCACTTCTCTGTTCAAAAAAATCTATAGGCAATATTGTGGATTTTTCTATGCTTTTTTCCTAATTCTACCCAAAACTTTTGAAGTGCAGAATACACTTAATACATTGAAACAACTTAATGAGTTCTCTCTCAGGAAAAAAAACCAAAACAAAACAAAACACAACAAAATGAAATAAAAAAATCTGGAATTTTGGGGTTTGTTGGAAGGAAGGTGAAAATTTACTCTATATGTCTGTCAAGACTCAGCATCCTACTGTCATGGAAGGGTTTCTCTTATTCCTCCTCTGTTAGGGGGAGGTGAGAAATTAATTTGAGGTGGTATTAATTTTTTATAAAATTATTTATTAAAATTAATATTTACAAATTTGTACCACCCCCAACCACTATGAAATCCAGGTTTGTTATGAAAGTTTATGAAAACAGCTTGGGATATATTTACAGGGATTGATTATTAAATGGAAATATCAAATTATCAACTATAGAGAGAGAGAAAGATTCCCTTAGGCTTAATGCCTCTTAACAACTATACTGTTTGCCCAGTTGGGGCTGAAACTGTGTGTGCTCTTCAGATAGAGGTAACTTATATTACAAAGGAATTAATGCTTGCTTAAATGTGTTGCTCTTAAGTATTAATTATTAATCACCCTCCCGGGATTCTGTCACAGCGTGTGCCCAGTACTTGGTGATGCTGGAGTCTGTCCCGGCTTGCGGGGGAATTGATAAGGTGTTCCCCGTCTCTGGGGTAAACAGGATTTCTCTGACCTTCTCTCCTGGTGTGGTCTCTGCCTTGATGCTGCTGCTTCTTCTGGATGCTGGTGTCCAGGGATGATCAGCTGGCAGGATTTCCAGATGCAGGAAAAGGATTTGTCGCCTGTACAACTAACAGGCTGTGTTTGTAGGTTTGCAGATTATCTGAAGGTCTGCTGGCTCTGGATCTTTCCAGACTTACAGGACAGCTGGCAAGCAGGGTCTATGTCGGGCTGCAGAGAGACTTGAGCTCCGTAGATAAATCAAGACAGCAAGCCAGTATGTACGGCTGCTCTAGGCTTAGGCAGGGGGCTCTCGGCTCCCCATATATGTATGAAGTGCAGGCGTGCAGGCGCTCTGCTTCTCAAAGGGTTCTCAGACAGCTTAACTGCGCCTTGAGATCAATGCAGGAGGTCTGAGCCTCAGTAATGTTTGCAAGTGAGGCCTGATCCTGTGTCTAGGCCATGCAAGCAGGTCAGGGCAGCAGGGTGCTGCTATGTGGATCAGAGAGCTGAGCTTGATCCTTTGATTGCTCTGAACGCTCTGGACTTTCTGAACAGTCTGAACATGTGGTGCATCTTTACACCCCTCTTTATAGACTCTGAGCCAAGATTCGTGGCTCATTTGGACATCTAAAGTGACCAATCAGGCTGGCAGTAAGCCAAACCTTACCTTAATAGACAGTAGATGTTTGCCTGGACCCTCCCAATAGGGGATTACCTGGGCAGACCCCAGGGGTACACGGACTGGGTGTGTGTTTGTTACGCAACCTGTTTACTGCCATAGGTCCCTGGCAGAAAAACATGTCCAGGTGTTTAGAGGCATAGAGAGGCCTCAGTTCTGGGGCTGCTGCCCCTCCACCACACCTACCTTTAGATTTAGTTCTTCTTGTACTAACTACCAATCTCAGTTTACTCAGTTTTATGACTACTGTAATTTAAAAATAATGAAATACAAACCACAGACTGAGTATTCTGTTTAAACAAATTATATTGCTGTTTTCACTGTGTTACAAAACTCCTTCTAATATAAATGCCTTGTTCTTTCTATTCTGCTGTGTATAATTTTCAATATTAAACCACTCCTATGATTCATAAACACCATGTCCAGAATATATTCCAGACAAAATGTTTTGGAATACTTTCATGATATATGTAGAATCATAGAACGGTTTTGGTTGGGAGTGACCTCACAGATAATCTAGTTCCAACATTAGTTCATACAACTGTATCTCAAACATGAGAATAGCAACTACTTATTCTCAAGGCATGTAAAGATGCAAGAGAAATTACCCACGGTACCTGTAATTAGAGTTCTCTTAAAGGTCATAACCCTCTATAGATCCACATTTACCCTCCTTCCTCCTCTTGGGATTTGGAAAACATTAGGTTTAGGATGGATTTTTTTTCTTTTCTTTACACCATAAAGAAACAGATGAAAAATAAGTCACATGGTGCTCTCTGTAAGTTTCATATACAATTTAGTATATATGTCAGCCTGACAGATGGCCAGAAATAATACACCAGTAATGTGAGTTAAATATTGCACTAAAAGTCATCATGGATTCCAAGATATTTCAGTTAAATGGAAGCAATCTAATTTCCTCCTACTGCTATAGCGTCTACCAGTCCTCTTTTAAGAATATTACCGTCGTCTTGGCTGATAAACAGTAACACTTTCTTTGACTGGATTGTTGAACAAACAATAAAAATATAAATGCAGAAAATATTATTTAATATAAGGATTACAAAAAAAAAAAAAAAAAAAAAAAAAAAAAAAAAACCAACAACCCTAAACCAAAATCAAACTACAGGAACATCTAGTCCTCAACTAGGACAATGATGCAATATGTTATCATCTCAGATGGGGTTATCATCCTCTCTGTGCCAAAGACTACTGCTTTACCTTGCTTCTCCAATACTTGCTGCTTGAATATAAAGGGTTGAAGTCATAGCTTTCAGTGTAGAGAGCAGCAGTTACATTATAACTCTGATTTAATCCTGAATATATGAAAAGCCTACTTTTTCGATGTTCTACCCCCCCCCCCCCACCTTTGTTGTATTTTCAGTTATTTATTTCAACATCACATAGTATTAAAATGCCTCTGTAGAAAAGGTCACTCCTTTTCCTTTCAAAACATTTCTTTGTGGTTTCTGTTCCCAAGAGGTACACTCAGAATCAACAATCGATAAGAGAACATCACATAACACTCTGACTTACCTTTGAGGAATATCATTTAGGTCAAAACATTTTATCAGGGAAAGACTTTTACGGACAATAATTTTCCTTTTAATGACATTTTCTAATCACTAGGTAAATTTTCCTCGACTAGCAATAATGCAGTTCAGTTATTCACTTTGATGCATTCTAACAGGAAAAAAAACACTTAGAAACTTCATTCTCATAAATCCTCTTTTCCTGATTGCAGTCTGTTTTTTTATGAATTGAAATGCTCCCTTGTTATAATTCTGAGCATTCCTGAAGTGGATAGAAAGTTAGTTTCCTAAAGGATGGCTTAGTAATTTTCCACTGTGTTGTATAACCAGTAGGACAGTGATAGAACACTATCAGGGATTCTCTTAAGATCTCTGAAGCCTTGAATTTTAGTGGAGAAAGTAAATTCAAAATCGAGTATATAATTTTAAAAACACTGATCAAGATTTAGGAAGGCTTTCTAGTGATGGTGATGTTATTTTTCAAAGCTGTCACAAAACAACATAGAAGAGATCATTCAAAAGACATGGTCATAGATTGTCATTAACAGAGTCACTGTTAGCAGGCCACTGTCAAAAACAAATCTAAATGCCACATAAAATAGTTACCCTCATCACTTCTTCAATTTACTGGAAGACACAGAAGAGACAGGAAAATGTGGTTTTAGAATTATGTCAGTTATGAGGAAATGTATTTAGGTTCTTGATTTCAGGGCAATAGGAAAAAACAACTTCAAAATACTCATAACTCACTGTAGTGCTTCCCAATTTCTATCATCTAACACCTGCTTTCCAATGTGGTTTGAACAATCATTTCTTTCCACAGAGACACACTAAGGCCATTTAAGAAAGAAGTATCATCTTTACAGTCTCTCCGCTCAGTTTCTGCATTGCAGACAAAAAACTTTGTTGAAATAACATCATGCTTGTGTAGTGAATTGTGCTCTCAAAAGTCTGATTATGCCAGCCTCAAGGTTGTGCCACCAGTGATACACAGTCTAATCACATGTTTTTCAACTGGTTCATTTTATTATTCAGTACAGAGAAGGAAAACAATATTTTTTCTCCGTTTTTCAGAGCATAACCCTATGCTTAGGCCACATCCTTCAAACCTTCTGTTGCATGAACAAATATATGCTTAACTTCCATAAGAACATTTCTATGCCACTTACACCTTATGCAAAGAATTCAAGGAAACTTTAACATGGAGTGTTATATTTGCTTTATTTATTTCAGTCTTTCCCACACAGGATGCAGTCACTCATTGGAAGAAAAGATTACGAACGATGGATCCAACAAATAGGAGGAATGTCAGTCATTGACACTCGTGCAGTAGAACAGATAAAAGAGTGGATGATGGGCTGAAAAAACAGTAGGTTTAGTTCTAGAAGGCCAAGTTATGCTGCCCGTGTGAAGCAGCTGTTCAGAGAAACAAGACTGTCTAAACAGTACAGAGCACCAGCTGGAGATAGCTTACCAAGATGGAAACAAATTACCCAGATGGAAACAACTTATCCAGATGGAGACAACTTACCCAGATGAAGATAACTTAGCCAAATGTAATACCAAATCTTCACTTCATGACTTGGTAGTCCACTGAGCCTCTGCTGTCCTAAGTCTAGGCTTGAGAAGCTTAAAAGTTACTTTATTTGCATTGCTAGTAAAATTTTACTGGTGGAACAGTTTCCTGCTTGCCTTTTTTTATCATAGTTTGTTAGTTAGTTTGGTTTTTTTTTTTTTTAATTTTGTTTTGTTTTGTGGAAACTTACTCAGAGACCTTATGTTGTGGTATCTCAGTGCCATGGCAAAACTAGATGGGATGAATCAAAAAGATTTGCAGTGCAATCGATCAATAAACAACCTTTGACAAGTGACCTGCAACATTTCATTTGAGAAGAATTCTCTTAATAATTTGCTGAAATTATTGAAAATAAAAATTATTTCCACTACCTTGACTAAGCTTCCTTTACATCAATTCCAGGCTATGCATGCTACCAATTTGGCATGGTGCAGGTGTCGAGTGTAAAGCTGCTGTAAGGCATTCCATGCTATATCTGAGTGAGAGTAAGTGCCCTGCTGGCAGTAACTAACCTGACAATTCAAGTTTGGTTGCAATACCTGACATCATGTATTAAAGAAAATTGAGAGAGGCAAAGGAAACTGTCTAGACCAAAGAAATAGACTTGATGCCATTGCTAGTGCTCTCAGGGTCAGTGTAGAACTCTTTTAGCTGAGTTTGAGTGGAGATCACATAAAAATAATTTGAATCAGCTGAAAAGACCATGGCTGTGATAGAGTAAAATCCATCTATTTAGGGAAACCCACTAAGACTCCAGTTTTAAGCTACACAAGTATGGGTGCAAGGAGACTCATGTTTCAGACCTTTCACCCCAACAAGAAAAAGCAGTGGTTTCTGGCAGTTGTGGAGACCCTTGCTGGAACATGTACAGCTGTCCTCTGGATGATTCTTCCTTGTTTGGTAATTTCTGTTCTCATTTAACAGGCTTTGGGCATCCTCGTGAGAGAAGTCCCTTTGTCACTCTGCCAGGTCTTATCTACAAAGTCCCCATTGTCCTAGAGATTCTTCTTCCTTGTGTAATATCCCCTTAGATCTTGTACAACTGTTTCTGCTAGACCTGGTACTGCCTTAAAGCAGTACTTACACAAATACCTGAAGACACAAGACCTTCTGGTATCAGCCACCTAAAGACATTTATTGAAGAGCTGGAATGCAGAAATTCAGAGATTAGCTGATTTCTTCTGCAAATATACTTATTGTGAGCATTCCCTTTCTGAAGAAATAAAAGATAGATGGATGGATGGCCACCTGTTATAATGGATTTGTCTAATTAGTCACATAGCTTTTGCGAGAAGGGGTTTTCATAGAATCGTTAAGGTTGAAAAAGACCTTTAAGATCGTGTCCAACAGTAACCCAACTAACTATATCCTGAAGCACTACATCTACATACTTCTTGGGGATGGCCACTCCACCACCTCCCTGAGCAGTCTGTTTTGAAGAAGATGCAAATCAAATAGAGCTGCCATTGATTTGTGATGCTAACTCCAAATACAACTGGCTATCTCTTAAACTAAGAATGAGCCAGTGTCATTTTATTAAATGCTGTGTTCTAGTGCACCAAAATCCACAGTGGGAAACCATCAGAGAAGTAAAAATACCACACAGGTCTTTTTTTTGGCCTTGAGACTGAGGTTATATTGTTGTGGTAGGCCTGACAGGCCCAAAATAGGCTTATGCATATACATACCAGCGAACAGGCAAACCACAGCCTTAAAGGCACAGTGCGCAAAAAAAATCACACCGCAGTTCAGCGCATGAACCCAGCCTGCCTGCAAGCTGCAGATTTCATGACAACCACACCATGACTGCTCCCAGCAACAAAGCTTCACTGTGCCACAGACCCCAGCCGCAGGCAGGCAAAAATCACAAAGCTTCCCGACGTAACCCAAAAGAGAAATCCCAGGAAAAAGCCACCAACTTTAAACAGCAGAAAGATGCTAAACCTTCAGCCTTAGCTGAGAGCACAAGTAACAAACAGCGCAAGGAAAGCCACAGGGTAGTATCACATGGCAAAAAGAAGATGTGCTTCAGAGATGTGTCCTCATCTGCTTCTGAATCTGGAAGACAGTGCTTCCAGAGAGACAAGAAAAGGCATCACACCAGAAGGGCTCATACTCGAGATCCCAGCTGCTCTGATGATGGCAACAGCAATAACAAGTTTCAGAGTTACTTTGAGTGGTTTCACCCCCTTAAAGAACATTTTGGTCAGCAACTACTTGATGCTGGGTTACTGGGAGATTTCATAAGACAAGCGCATTTATGGTTGCTGAGGAGGCTGACACTGAACCTTTGCAGATAAAGTGTTCCAGTTGTGCTCAAAAAGGGAGCAAATGTTTCTCAACTTGATATTGAGGAATAGCTGTCACTGACAGAAATCCATCTCCATCTGGGGGGGTGGGAATTGAAAAGCTCTATGCATATCCGCTGATTCAGTGTCACAAAAGCCAATACCCGTCACCGGTCAAGGGGGTGGGGAATTAATAAAGAGTACCAGGTATTTGGGCTCAGAGCAATAAAGCTCTGTACTGTTTTGTGTTATGCTCTACATAGAAAAGCATGGTAATATGGTTGTATACACTGTTTATATGATGCATATGGTATGTAACTAACTATGCATGTGTGTAACCTGCTGTGTTTTGTTTAGGCAACCTAATCCATACATGATAAGCCATATCAAAGGGTATCCACTGCCAAGAAAGGCAACATGCTTGTACCCAAGGTAATCCACACAAGATACTTTGTCCCCAGAGGGATAATCAATTGCCCTCTATTAAATGGCCCATTGGCCAGGGGGTGGAATGTTGTCATGGGCCCAAAATAGGCTTATACATGTCTTGCCTTGCCTAGGCATGCTTTTCTGCTCCACCAGAGAGGCAAGTGCAGGAAATGGGACATAAAAGAACCTGGAGCCACAGAGTCTGGCCTGACTAGCATCCTATGGTGTAAGGTACACACACATTTAGTTTGTGCCTGCCTGCTCCAAGGCCCATGCTTTCCCCAAATTAGGGCAAAGCAATCCTATGGCTTTGCCTAATATGGTATCGTTTGGCTAACTACCATCCTGATTGGCTATTCTTGTGTCCAAAGAGCAATTAATTTCAGCCCACATTGATAAAAGGAGATATGCAGGTGAACAATGTGCTTTGCTTCCCTGCTCTTTGCCGTGCTCTCTCTGCTGTGCCCAGTCATGCTGCTATTGCACACTGCCTTACTGCTTGCCTGGTAAACTCCACTGCCATGAGTTACCAGGAGCAGACCCTGGATAGATGTACGCAGTCTGCCTGTGTAGCCAGTGTGACATCAGGCTGAGACTGCACAACATCCTGCCTCTGCACCTGAAAGTCCTGCTTAGAATTTCTGGACATGTACACAGATTGTCCAGAAGAAGCCAGGAGGACAAGGTCAGAGATTGTCTGCCTCTTTTCCCAGAAGCTGGGAAGACTCAAGTCTCAACATGCAACAAGACAGAGTCCCCTGAAAGCATTTGGGCACTGTCTGGACTGTGGCTAGCCCCTGTGGGTGAGTAATAATAATTTGTGAGTAAATGCTTAAATGCCTCTTTGTAATTCTCTACTGCCTTCTGCCATAGAGCAGAAAAAGCTTGAGCCCATCTAGTGGGCAGCAGCATAATGACCGCACGTGGCATTTGGCTGCAGAACCTTCTCTTCCAGTTCAATTAATATTTATATATTTTGCTGGTTATTACTAGATCTAGATATTATCCATAGAGTGTTCCCATGACTGTGTAAGAACTGAAATATTATTAAAATTAGTGGGTGGGTGGGGGGGCAAGATTTCTGAATAGCAAAATTAATAAACGATATTAAAAATGGAAAATGTCATCTCGCATCAATAAATTTTCCCTCTGCAACATATATACATGCAGATTTAAAGTATTTGGTCACCTAGGTCTGCAAACAGCGCAAGGGCACTTCCTAACCTGTCTGAAGAATGTAGAAAGCATGTGAATGAACCTGATGCACCTTGCTGTCTATTACTATGCCTCTCCCTGCTGGGAGCTCTTCTAAACTCTAACTTAGAATGAAGAAAGGCAATTATGAAGATAAAACATAGTAAAGGTGGGAGGAATGTTTCAGATTTTCTCAACTACTTTTAGTATGTATTCTGTGGGGATGAACAGTAGCATGATCACCTCAAAGTAGAGTTTCTTATTACTTGCTTCCTATTTACTGTGTAGAAAAATGTCACACCAGACACCATTCTTTGGTCGCTCTATGAACTTTAATGTATTTTCATTACTGGGGGCAAAGGACAAAAAGAAGGCTCAGTAACAGCACCAAATTAGCCTGAAAATATTTGTGCTAGCACGACGGAGCCCTTATCCTTACTCCCAAAAAAATGTCTGCGTCCTCAGCTTGGCCTCTTAAAATAAGACAGGTAGAATTGTATTTGGTGCACTGCACCTTGTGGAATTAAAGAAGTCTAAAGAAAACTGCTCCAGCATCTGTGTTCTATCAGGCAAATTGTCAACAAGAGGAAGGGGGATGGGAAGAAGGGGAAACTTTGCAAGGATGTTTTAAACCCTCCAGATAAACTGTCGCTTTGAGCCTTGACAGCTCAAGAACTTGACACATGCATCTGCTCCCTGGAGTCTGTCCCCTGCCTGCTTGGCAAGCTGATCATGGTTGCTGAGCTGTGACGCCACAGCACTTGCCTGACCTGACATAATGGGCAGCTATTTACTGCAAACAAGGTAGATGGAAGAACATAGACTTAAATGATGCTCTGGTGTAAGAAGGAATTCACTGGGGCTCCCAGTCAATCTTCAGGGCTCTTTTTTTTTTTTTTTCCTTTCCTTTCTTCCCCTTCTTTTTCTGGGATCGTTTATTCTTTCCCCAAGGAGCAGGTGACTGTGGCAGAGCACTAAGCCTCCCCTCCCTAGATCAATAGAGTGGGTTAAAGAAGCAATTGCAGAACAATAAATAGAAAGATGAAATTAAATTGGTATAACCACACCAACAGTTTGTTCTGCTTGTTTTTAATCTATTACTGTGGAAAGTGAAAACACAAGCTCCTGAAAGGCCTGAAAGGATGCTACCAGCTTCATTCCAACATACAAGCACTATCACACTTGATCAGCAAAGAGCGGGTGTCAAAAGCTGTAGTAGACCCTACCCTGTCTCATGTCAAGTGCTTCTTGCACACCACACTTCCATTCACCTATGAAAATACTGAGCAAGATGTGCTGTGCATTTCTGCTTCTCATTGTGACATTCAACATAGTGAATTTAAGAAAACACTAGCTTTTTCCTTTTTTCTTTCTGTCATCTGCAGGGATCATTCAATGCAAAACATTGACACCATTGATTCCATCTGATGATTTAATTCAGATGAAGAGTCATACTGCTAGACAAATGCAAGCATACACAAAAACATGGTGATTACACAAAGTTTAGAACTATATGACATTGGCACAACTTCAGCGAAAAAAAAACAGAAGGCTTAGAAAGCCCCCTGAAAGGCTCAGCTTCATTGTGTTTCCTGACTCTTCCTCTTTTTCATGATGTCAAGTAATTTCATTGTTCTGCCTAAATGACTTTGGGTTATAGAATAATTTTAGTTTGAAAAAAGTGTCAGCATCCTTTCATTTATTTACCAAAGCCAGTTCTGATTTTAAAGATAATTTTGTCAACTCCATCAGCCTCTAAATTGTACAAGATTAAGGAATTTTTATTTCAGGTATGCTAATTTCAGAATATTTAGCCCAAATCATTATAAAAATATAATGTACTTCCATTATAATCTCCACATGCACATAATGTTTTATACATGCTACTCCTTACAATGTTTATTACTTTCTTAATGCAGACATAGATCCTTTGAAGCCCTATTAAAATCTTCAGTTAATGTGCATAATTTAGATGCTAATTATGAAGTAGGAAAGGGCACTGCTTACTGATAAATGCTTTAAAAAAAAAAGTCTCTTAGAAAAGGCTAATTACACATGCATCCAAATACTGGGTTTATTTAAAAAGCCAGATGCCATATAATTTACTGCAAGAGAGTTGATTCTCAACCAACTTCAGCTGTGCAGTGGATGAGACACTGAAGAAGTGATGCAGTGATGGCTTCATTCCATAACCTGGAGATATGCCAGAGAGCATGAATGATCCTATGGACAGTAAAGATACAGGTGATCCAGCCTTGTCTATCTGGACATAAATGCTCTGCTTGTTACACATCCACAGTTTCAGTGTCAGGATCCCTGTGTGTCTTAAGACAACATTTACCTGCTGCATACCTAAAATGAGTAACAGTAAACATGGTGAATCCATTTGGCGTGTGCATATACATTAGGTGCATCTCCAGGCACCGAAGAGCTGATCTCTGCATCTGCACACACACTGGAACCTCCTCAAATTAGTCTAAAAGAGAAGTACAGATTTTCCATTCCTACAAGTCTGATTAGAGGAAAAATGGACAAATCCAGCTTTGCACAAGCATCAAGCACATGCCTGCATTTACACACAGAAAAAGCAACAATTAAATACAATTTTGTGTAGTCATCTAACATGTACCATCCTCCATTTGCATGTAGGTATGGCATATGTTTTATATGCATCTAAAATATTCTATTAAGGAAAATGAAAGTGATGATTTGGAGATAACGTGTGTTTTTTTCCACCAGGATCTACAGTACATGCAACTAAGCATAAAGGGATTGAAAGTGGTGTAACACTGCATTCATTCCTCAGTAGTACAGGGAAAAATCAGACATGTATTTTTTAATACTGGGATACATCCATTGCTGCCTCCATTATTGCCAGAGCTGTTGTGATACAGCTCAAGCATGTACCGGAAGCCCCATGAATAAAGGTCACATTTTCCCATGTCTTCTGTGAAGCAATCAGTATACTTCAAGAAGAATAATAAGCAAGAGTGGATGGATTTTTTTCAATAGATGGATGGTGAATTGAATGATGAGCTGTACTATGCATTAGTGAGCTTTCCCAAAGGCATCACAGTTTCCACAAGTGACAGCTTACTGCATACTCTTGGAGTCATTTTGCTTTGAATGAATCCAGTCTTCCTTTGAATTTTTAGCATAAGAATTTTCATTTGTTGCTCTTCTTAAGTACTGACTAATTACCATGCAAACAAGCAAAATAGTAGCTGAAAGAACTTTTGTCACAAAGTGTAAGGCAGGATATTCACCAATTCAGTAAGAAATACCACCATCCACTCTTTTGTTTTCTTGGATATGGATTGAAAGTGAAATCTGTTCCACTACAAAGAGAGAGCAGATTCTAGAGCTACAAGTCCCACACTATACTGATTCTATTTTGCTGGAACAGAGGAGTTTTTCCAACTTCACAATGAAAGGCAGAAAGGTTGTTGTCAGTGTTTCCCACACTGCTGTAATTACTACGGAAGAATTAAACAGAAAATTAAAAACATCTGCAGGATGTTTCGTACTGTTTGTACTAACACTGTGGAGCTATTTCAGCTCCACAGAAATAACTCTATGTTCATGCTAGGGCTATACAAACCAAAATTCTCTCTCTGAAATTGCATAAAACATCCACTGACACTCTTCAGTGAAGTCAGGCCATGCTCTTTCTTCAGTGAAGTCAGGCCATGCTCTTACTTCATATAATGGCACCATGCAGAAACATAAATAGCTACATATATGATCAAACTTCTGAAGAATTAATTAGTAAGGTCAACTCCAGGGTCACAACAATATTTTCAGAAGTATTGTTCTACAGGTGAAAAGATAATAATAATATATATATATATTAAATCTTCTAACCCCCCTTACATCTATGTATATCCAAATCATCTTTTCTGTATAGGTCCTTGCCTTTGGAAGACTTGTATTGGTGAGCCTCCAGAGGATTTCACAGGACACATTACCGGTGTCATGGCATCTTGCCCCACAGCACTTGGCTACGTTGAAACTTATGCCATTGGCCTTGGTCCATTAATCCAGCCTGTCCAGATTCCTCTGTAGAGTCTTTCTGCCTTCAAACAGGAAGACACAGCCGCCTAACTTGATGTCTTCTCTCAGATTAGTGAGGATGCACTGATCTCCTGGTCCAGATCAGTGAGAAAAACATTAAAAAGAACAGGTTCCAATATCAAACCCTGAGGAACATGTATTTGGACTGTCTGCCAACTGGATTTAACTCCATTCTGTACCACTCTTTGGGCCTGGCCATCTAGCTAATTTTTTACCCATTGTGGCCCATCTAAACCATTTTCAGCTATCTTCTCCAGGATGAGTCTGTGGGAAACAGTATCAATAGCTTTACTAAAGTTTAGATAGATAAAATCCACAGCCTTTTCCTTCTCCACTCAGAAGTTTGCGATGTGTTGTTTCAGGAAAATCACATTTTTGTATCATAGTCCACCTGAACAAGAAGGATATCTTCTTAAATATTATGAGGATGTGACTGAAAGTTACAAAATTAGTGGAGTTCAAATGCTTTAGAGTAACTTGGCATTAAAATTGAAGGTTTCATCAGACAGTTTAAGTATTTTAACTTTTGTGCTTTCCTTCCAGATACTGAGGTTTGGTGTCCTCATAATTTTACAACAGACAATTTCATGTTCACAAATGTGACACATCTCCAAGCCTCCAAGCTCAGGTCTACATTCTAGTAGTTCATTTATACAGACAACCTTCAGTGTCATTGGCACTCACAGGGAAATCTCTCCCTCCTTTGATCCCTGTGATGCCTACTACTTCTGTGGCCCATGTGTCTCAAAGTGGCATCTAATATCCTTTGGCTGAAGTATGGAGGATCTCCTGAGGACACGTCCCTAACCTAAAATTAGACAGAATGCTTACACATACAAATTTCCATATTGCATATGCAAACATAAATCTGAATAGTAGGAATCTGAAAGTCTGAACTTGTTGGTAGACAACTCCATCCTTCACTGAAGTGTGAAACTCGTGGCTCTCCCCTTGTTAGCTATTTGGCATTCTTCAAGCAGGAATACATCTCTGGCTGGCCCTTCATTTCCTTTCAGCTCATACTCTGAAAGTTCACAATGCAAATATCTACAGTCTAACTGCATGCAGCCCATCACTTGCTTTTGACTGAAACTAGAAATTCAAACAATCAAATATTTGGAACTAACTGCAGGTTTATCCTGATGCATGTTCACTTTCCAAATAGGTAAACTGTATCAATACATATCAAAGAAATAACAAGGAAGAATTTCTTACTCTTGATTGAACTGTTCAGGCAAATCTACACTGACATTTTAACTTAGTTTAAGTATCTATTTTTTATTATCTCCACTTTTTTTCCTAGATGTATCTGCCCTCCCAAGAGATGTGACTCTTTTCTGCACTGCACACTATGCACTGTGACAAGACATCCTGAGGCACCCAACCTATGAAACTTGAAATCAGAGGGAAACAATGGATTCCTTTTCACAGAATCACAGAATTGTCAGGGTTGAAAAGGACCTCAAGGATCATCTAGTTCCAACCCCCCTGCCAAGGGCAGGGACACTTTCTACTAGATCAGATTGTTCAGAGTCACATCCAGCCTGACCTTAAAAACACCCAGGGATGGGGCTCCCACTACTCTGGGCAACTGTTCCAGTGTCTCACCACCTTTATGGTGAAGCATTTCTTCCTAAGAAGGTCTCCTCAGAATCTTCCCTTCACCAGGCTGAACAAGCCCAACTCTCTCAGTCTGTCTCCATAGGAGAGGTGCTCCAGCCCTCTAATCATCCCTGTGGCACTTCACTGGACACATTCCAGCATGTCCATATCTTTCTAGTAATAGATTTTCCAGAACAGGACACAGTAGTCCAGGTGGGGTCTCACCAGAGTGAAGCAGAGGGGAAGAATTACCTTCCTAGAACTGCTGGCCACACTTCTCTTGATGCAACCTAGGCTGCTCTCAAGCCAATCACTGCCCAGCCTATATCAGTGCTTGGGATTGCTCCATCCCAGATGCAGGACCTTGCACTTGGACTTGTTGATCTTTATGAAATTGGCTTTGGCCCAGCCTGTCAAGGTCCCTCTGGGTGGATCCCTTCTCTCCAGCATGTTAGTTGCACCACAAGGCTTGGTGTCATCAGCAAACTTGCTGAGGGTGAACTCAATCCCACTGTCCATATCATAAACAAGACTGGTCCCAGTACTGATCCTTATGGGACTTCACTTGTCACTGGCTTCCACTTGGACATGGACCCATTGACAGCCACTCTTTGGATGTGGCCATCAAGCCAGTTCTTTATCCACAAAGTGGTCCATCCATCAAACCCATATTTTACCAGTTTGGAGATCAGGATATCATGTGGGACAGTGTCAAAGGCTTTGCTTGTGTCTGGAAAAATTACATTGGGTGCTCTCCCCTTGTCTGTTGATGTTATGACCTTGTCGTAGAAGGCTAACAGATTTGCCAGTCATGAATTGCCCTTGGTGCTCACATATCCACCAGTAAAACTCTCCCTCATTTTTCATGCTGTAGAACAAGTCAAGCCCTGACACCAAGCTGCTCATTGCTCAAAGAGAAGAATGACTTCCCACTGCTACTACCCACAAAAGACAAGCTCTATGCTGGCTGGTTCCATCCCTCCTGAACGAAGTCCAGCAAAAGCCAATGAGAAAGCCTACATGAGGTGTTGTACTGACTTGGGGTCATGGTGTTTCCCCAAGCACAGGTAAGAACATTGCTCCTCATCAAAAAGAGAAGAGCAGTGAACCCATTACTAGTTCTTGTGAGCCAATGCACCACTGAAGCATGTATGAAAAGAAGTGGCTTGGAAATCTGGAGAAAGGAGGTTGTACCTAGCTATAGTCCTGGCTAGAGGAGATGTACTGTTTTCCCTGACTCACAGTGAAGAGCAGAACAGAGTCTCTCCCTCCCAGTCACGTATTTCCTTTTGGTTAGCTTGGCCTCTTTCTAGCCAGTTTCCCTTTTTGTGGTTATTCTGTTCTTAGTGCCTTTCTGCACTGGGGGAAGCAGGAGGAAAGTGCTTAAATTTGAGCTAGTGATTTCTAGAAGAAGCAAGCTTTCGAGTGCTTCTATGGCTCTCACCCTAAATTGCCACCATTATACACAGTATCAGTGATAAAGAAGGAAGTGAATTCAGATCACTTAAAACAACACAACTCTTTTACTTCAAATTGCTAAAGCAAATATGTATGGGATAGAGCCACTTATGGGGATATTTATTTATGCAGGGGGAAAAAAAGTGCCTTGGTTTTCCTGAGATTTCTCCATGAATTATTGTATCTGGATGAGAAGTCTGGGGACAGTCTTCCCTGGGCAATGCCTCCTCTTACCTGTAGGTCTTCATCCACTGTTAGCTAACAGGATTCAGAAGAAGATAGGACAACATTTAAAGCCAGATTTGTGATAAGAAGATGAGCACATGAAATGTGGTAATCTTCCCAGCCCAGTAACCACAACCACAGACAATGTCTAATGGGAAGAGTATGACTGGTCTAATGTTTGCTCAGCCTGTGTGTTTGTAGATGATATCTATACTCCCCCTATTGCTGATTCAAGCTGTAACAGAGATGTACTGACATTTTTGTGTCAAGGTCTCAGAATTTCTCCTTTAGAAGTCTGGAATATTACAAATTTCCTTTTTTAGCCACCTCCTTTGAATGATGTCCATAACCAAAGAACTGACATTGGTGTCTTTTTAGAAGAACCAATATTATTATATAGGAAGACAACCAGAGGTGGTGTTCTTTAGGCAACTGATGTTAATGTTGCCCAGATCGAGCATTTGTATTCAAAGGCAAGGTTGTGCTTGTGTTAATACATTCCCATCATCTTTGCACTTGAAATGTGCATGTGCAGCCATCTCCTTTGAGATGAATCTACAGTGTCCTCTTTGGAAAGCTATGAGACAGGATAATGAATGTGTGTGTGATTTTGTCAGCATCCTCACAAAAAGGCACAGGCTGGTTACTACACCATAATTTGTATCGATGGTTCACCCACATCTTTAGTCTGTAGAGCTGGAAGCCAGTTACCTAGCTATGGTGACTAACCTTAGTGAGAACCAAAATCTGACCTGCTCTGTCACCTCACTGAGAAAAAAAAAATTCCAATCTGAATGAGATACACTTTAAAACCAAGGAAGAAGTAAATTAGCTTTAATTAAATATGCTTTTTGAGTTGATGCAAGAAGTTGGTACATCCGGAGGACTTCAACACAAAAGGTAAAAAATTAACAGAAAGGTCAAGGCAGGGGGGCGTGGGTGTCCTGAGCAAAAGTCTATTCCAAGGCAACATCCCTTACTCATTCTGTAGTAATCTCCTTCTGTGACTGCTGAGTATGATCAACTGAGTCTGCAGGTGCCTAAACCTTCATCTTACATTCTCACTGGCTGTATTCCTACCACTTACACAAAAGCAGAGTTTATGTTAATAGCCAGAGACAAAAAAAAAAAGAGACAAAAAAAAAAAAAAAGTGGGAGAAAAAAAAAAAGTGTAGTGATCAGTATCCATCATCTTTCCAACTGCCTTGTCACTACATCAATTAATACAATTGAGCAAAAAATGTCACAAGCCCAGTGGAAAAACCTTTACACAGCCTTTCAGAGGGAAGTTTACTTCCAGCTTTTTCCCCTTGCATTAGCTCCTGTCATCCACAAAACAACAGAACCCAGTGGTGTCAATTATATTTGATTGACTGAGTAAAGCACACACACAAATAAGCGAAAACAATGGACACAAAAATCTATATATGACTCCCCTTGTCAGTGAGAATGCCTGTCTTCCCCATTTTCATGCTGCATGGTGTCCTGCTGCTACAGGCTTAAATGTTTCCTTCAGCCCCCAAACTATCACCAATTAAGTTAGCAGGGTCTTCAAAGGTGTCAAATGACTCCCTGGGCAATTGCCTGTAACTGCTGTTCAATAAATGAGGTCTAATTTATCAGTTTAACTTCACTTTTAAAAACCTAATGTCTCCCGGTACCATGTGCCATTTGCCCAGTGTGTGAAGAGATGCCTGCCATGTCGCATTTTGAAAGTTGTATCAGCTCTTGTTAGCAATCACATGTTCTGTCTGTCGTACCTTTTCTTCCCTTTTGAAAGATGTGTTAGAATAAAATATACTTGAATGGCATGGACTTGCATACTATGGTACCTTAATAAACCACTCCGTCAAACCATTAAAACAATTAAACACAGTGCTTGCATTGGTACAGGAGGGTTTGATTATGCCTTAAAGCATTGCTGTCTATTACTTTCCTTGTCATTCTTTTACTTTGACCCTGTAGAAACTTACTGGGGCGTTTTACAGTGTTAGACGTGCAGGAAATCTGTGGCCGGCATAGGACATACTCTGGCAGAGGATACACTCTTCAAGCAGAAGTTACAAGCTCACCATCAGAACTCTAAAATTCAGGCAGGCTCTGATCCAGAAGACCAGAAGGGTAGGATATAAATTTGGGAGATAATGATTAAAACATTTAGAGACTAAAACTATGCCTCAGGAAAAACAACATGCAATATATTTTTTCTTTGTTTAAAACTAGTTATTCTGCCATATAAATATAATTAAGCTAATCTGTGTATGTCCTGGGAAGCAAGGAGATGTGGAGAAATGTAGAAAACAAGGGTATAAAAGACAACAAAGCATTAGTGTACATAAACTTATGTTACAGGAGAATTGTACACTTTTAAAATTTTATTTTAAATTAAAAGGTACCTTATACTTTAAATATAGACAAAGTTTGTATTAGGAGCAAAACTCGTTTTCACATATGTCAATGTATATATATTCATATACACCAATAGTAATGGAAATTCTGGTAACACAAAGCAGATTTAATTGCCTGTTTCAGTGGCACTGAAGTCTTACTTTTATGTTTTAATTTTTTTAAATGATATAGATGCCAACTGTTCCATCAGGCAGACATTCTCTTGTGAGCTGATGCTTCAATACACATTAAAAAAAAAAAAAACCAGAATAAACAAACAAACAAACAAAAACCCAACAAACAAACATCTGTGCTAGTTTAAAGCTAGCTAGAATGTTTTGGTGAGAAGAACTAGATAACAGGCTGTGAAGAGGAAACGATGATGTCTACTTCACTCATAGGCTTGCTGAGATGTATAAGAACAAGAATCCAAACATAGATTGGAGAGATGCTCTCTGTTGGGGCTGTGGGCTGCATTTCTCTCTCTAACTTAACGTGTTGTCTCTCTGATTAATCCACCTGCTTCCTAACCCCACTGGCTAGCCCTCCAATCTTCCTTGGGCATAAGGCAATGCCTGGGGTAAGGTAGAGAGGGGTGGGGGAAGGTGGAAGGGCAGTTGAGAGCCTCTCCTGGGGACTCAGGTTTCTGGGAGGGGAGTTGTGTTTCTGTATTACCTTTTACCTTGTATATTTCTGTATATAACTGTATATACTGTAAATATCTGCTTGTATATTGTACTAAGCTGTAAATATAAAGCTTCATTCAAATGTCCAGAGCCAGCTGAGTCTAGTCTGGGTGATTTTTAAAGTAGGGGGAGAGGGTGAGGGGGGAGCGGGTAGTCCCAGATCATCACAACATCCTACCCAGTACAGGATTTTAAATCTACAGAAAAGATCTTTCTTGCACATAAAATAAAAACCTGTTCATGCCACACTGTGTTCTGGTCACACCATAAGAAGAGGATTAATATATTTTTCTGTGCAACCTTAACCTTCTTCACTTGCCTCCCTCTATTTCGATCTAAAGATATCTGCAACACACTTACTCCTAACCTGAAACTGTTCACTTGTCTAACTTTAGAACCATAGTTGAACACTGATACTATCATGGCACACAGGAAACATTTTAGACAGAATTTTAAAACAGGGCAAGAGGAAACACTTTGGCAAAAGTGAAGACTACATTTTCATGCTTCAGAAAGAAGACACCACTGGAAACGAGCTCTGAAGGACTTGTCCTTGAAAAAAGAACATCAAGAACATGTGGGTGAAAGAGTAGTTTGCAAATAGCAAACAACGACAATTTCAAATGCGTGTACAAAAAGCCATCTTCTGTGACATCAAGAGTGAGTCGAGAGTGTAGAAACTCTTTTCAAAGAGACAAAGGTAGAGGGGATAGCTTTGTAATCTACTCTTCTTCCCTGTGAACACAAAATCACAGAATACAAGGTTGGAATGACCTTATCTGGTACCGCCTTTGACATACTGATTTCAAGCAGTGCAGGAGATCTGAAGTTGAACAAATGTTTCCAAAGTCCCACCAGTATGTTTCAAGAAGGAACCAAAAGGATGTGTGATCATAACTCATAATCTCCTACCACTTGAAGTCTGAAGCTCAAGCTTCACCTACTGGTGTCTAATAGCACCTTGATACCCAGGTTAAGAGTGGCAAATCACCTTAACACTGTGGAGGTATCATCATGACCTGCAATGTCCTCTAACACCAAAAATCCTTGACAACACTTGCAAGGTGCTGAAATGGAGACACTCCTTGTCACTGTGGCCAGTGCTGCTTCACACTCCTAGCAGCAGCAACATGACTAGATGGCAGGTGGAAGAAGATAATAGATAATCCACAGGACAACATCAACCCCATAAGCCAAACTCAGCAATTACATCTGTATTCAGTTGGTGGATCTCAGTTTCTCCTAGGCTCAGCCTGGAAAACGAATTTTTCTCTAGAAACTTAGGAATTCCATTGCTCAAGTTCTGCTCAATATTAGAGCTCACTGCCCACCTGCACACTAATTTGTTCTGTTTCTCCTCGTGTAGCTGGAGGGATAATAGTGTGAGTTTCTCCTTTCTTCCTGGCTATGATCTGCTCCCAGTGCATCTGCCCAGTGAGTCGTAGCTAGTTGCTTGGTTCTAGTACAGCCCATAGGATGTGGATTCAGAGATCCTCTTGCATCCTGTGTTTAGTGTTTACCACTGCCGTTTGGCACAAGTATATCAGCCACAAAATCTTACAGCCAAGGTAAGTTCTAGAAAAGGTCATGGAGCATCACCTAGAGATGTTTTCTGCTTTAACAATAGGAAGTGGTGTGTTGCTTTGGAGCACCTCTGTCAACACCTGCACACTTTATTTACTTTTAACAAATACTAAAATTTTATATGTCATGTACACCCCTGTGAACCCTCAGTCAGTTTTTGCACAATGTTACTGTACAATATTTCCAGTATACTATACCATCCTTCTTTATTCTTCTTGTACATGATTAAGGACAATATTGTGGTCTACACACGCTTCTGTTTCTCTTCCTCTCTCATTTTCAAATAAAAAGCCTTTCAGTTGTAGAATAGACTTTTACTAGTAGTTATATATTTTAATCCAGCAGTTTTTATGATTGTTACCTTTACTTTTTTTCTTTGCTTTCCACTGTTACTGTAACTCTCCGTGTTAGCTGGGTGCTCCTGTGGGACACTCAGATCTTCTACCGGCAGTTCCTCTCAGCTCTGCACCTTGGACAACTGTTGTACCTCTTTGTGCAATGATTACTAAGTAATATCACTCCCTGTGACAACCTCTTAGAAACTAGCCTTACCTTAGAGCAGGTGTTTAATCCCCTGTTAAAAAGTGCATACTTCCATTTTATTTTTAGCCAGTTACTGCCAACTTCACAGTTCTTATATTAGCTGCTACCTTAATGCTTTTCTGTGTTAGAGGGCATCAGATGCTTCACTAAAACCCAGGTAGTTTTGTTTCATCTTCTCCACAAAATGGTATCAAAATCTGGGAGAGTAAGTTGCTTGGATCTCTTGTTTTCTCTTAGCTACAAATTATGAACTATGAACCTGTAAAGCTGATGGTGTTACCAGTTTTCTTATAAAGCCTTACTTCCTGACTTGTGAATTTATATGCCAGAGCTTTCACAACTGTCATGCAGGGATTATTTGTGCCCTTAGTTTCAAACTCATATTGAACTCAAAATGCTAAATATAAATTTGATTTTTACTTTTATCTTTGATATGATCCCTTCATTCTATGCCCCTTTGTACTTTCTCAGTATTTCCATCACAGATTTTGTTCTTCCAGTAAGGAGATTTTACTCTGCAGTAGTTTTCCAGGTACAGTGGAATGCAACTGTCACAAGAGGTTATCTCTGCAGAGGGAAATATGACCCACAAGTATCTAAAACAGGCAAATGTAGTGCTTTCAGTATTAAGGCAGTGGTAGAAGAGACACTAGATTTAGTTACAAGAAGGCCAGCCAGTATGAAGCTCCTTGCTGTGATTCTAGCTCTAAAAATATGTGTTACATGCAGGAATAACAAATTTGTGATTAATGTGTCCATTTCTGGGATTAATAGGATAGGCAGAAATGCTCTATCATCATAAATACCGCTTCTACAAGTATGTGGACATCCAACAGATTTGTGGAACCATAAAGATCCCATGCTGTTCCTCTGTCTCACTAATATTAATTAGTGATGGACAGAATAACAGTGACACAAGAGTAAGTAAACACAATTGCCGTAGCTGAAGCCAAAAGCCAAAAGCCATTTATTACTATATCAGCAGTCTTTTTATATGCCTCTCTACAGATTGTGGTAACTCTATGAGTTATGGAATACAGTGATTGGGTAAAATACTGGTTTAAACATTTTTATTGGTTAACAGTGAGGTGCTGGCTACCTTGGCACAGACTACTTTCAGGTCTTTGTTCTAAGTTATGTCACTGCCATGCAAACGTTACAGAAGGTGAGAATGCCAATTTGCTATGTTTATCCTTAATCTTACTGTGTCAAGGGTACACGGGGATGCACTCCAGAGAAACATTATTTATCACATTTAGCTGACTCTTTTTTTATTCCCACAATTCCCTTTTTTTTCCCTTTTTTTTTTTTGTTTTTTTTTCGTGCCACAAACACAAACTGATCCACTGCAGGGCCCTTCGCAGCAGGCCAATCTGGGTAGCATTAAAAGAACACTGACAATTGCAAGAAGTACAACAATCCTTGTTTTATCTAAAGACAGAACCCATCCTGTGAGACCCCAATCCTTTCAACAGCCCATTGAGCCATCCAGCATCTTCTTCCTGAAGGTGCAGGAGTCCATCTTCAAGTTCTTGAATGCGCTTGTATATTGAAACCGAATGATCAGAGAGATTCATACAACACACTCCCTCAAACTCCTTACATCCATGTCCATGTATCAATAACAGAAAGTCAATTGCAGCTCTATTTTGCAAGGTAGCATGAGGTACTGAATCAACATCTAACAAAAGTTCACATAATGCTTTCCCTGGTTGGTTACAAAGGGAACACAACCTAGAACATATAGCAGTTTAGACAAAGGAGACAACTCCTAAGATAATTACAATGATATATAATAAGGCTGTAGCTAAATAAAAGAGGATAACAAGTAAGTCTTTATACTCCATTTTAGTGATACCAAAAGCAAAATAGCTACCTTTTTTGTGCTTCCCAATCTGCTGTCATGATATGCCAAAACTGAGATTAGCATATGTGATTGGAATATTGGTTCCTATGCCTCCTTCTGCTTGGCACATACATGTTTGTTATATATTTAGACAAAAGCAGGCAAACAATAACTGTTTAAATTGGCTGCTAGTTAATACTATAGTTCTGATTCATATTAATTGGTTTTCCCATCCCGTCACCCAATTACTCAATAAGTCACACTTTAATGGATTGCTGGGCCTGGTTTCACACATGATGGTTTTTAGTTTTGGCATGTGTCATGCCATTATGGTGGAGACTCAGAGGATAATAGCACCTGTGCAAGCTGGAGTTGCACATACGTGAGCTCCCAGATCCCTTACTAGCACTTTCCGTGGGGAGGGATTGCACATGCACAGTTCCAAACCTGGACTGTGAGGTGTGATGCACCAGCATATCGCTCGAGATGGAGATGGAAATAGAAGCAGCTAGTACCAGCCAGAGCCAGCTCTCAGATCTGTTCCCAGACCTTGTGTCTCCAGCAAGTCCAATGATGGTAACTTTCCCCCCCTACAGGGCCACAGCCAAATAAGTGGGAAAATTCCCTTGCTTGGTTGTGATACTCTAATGTTAACTCCTAGACTGTCAGGCCTTTGCTACAGGATAGAGAGGAGAGTCGCATACAATCACCTGCTCACTCTCCATCTCAAACAGTAAGGTTGGTATTACTAAAGCTAAAAGGCTTGTTCTAACTTAGATGATTGATTCCAAAAGGATCAAGGGTTTACTTTATTTCTGGGGAGAGAAATTGCATCCCTCGTCGCATGGTTCAAAGCGGGGAAGTCAAGATGGTCAATCAGATCCTCTCCAAAATGATTGTTCTCTCACTGTTGAGTGTTTGCCTATTCATTGCCATTGTGATTTTGGCTGCCAGTATCTATTTTTTTTTTTCACTTGTTGCAAATTAAGTTGTTTTAGATTCCCTGTTGATATATTATCAGTTTATTGTTGTTGTTATATATGTTACATACATGTTATAATAAAGTTTTGATTAATTTTTCAGCTTATCAAGAGCCTTTCCATATATGTATTTCTAACAGGCCCATCAAAGAAAGGCAAAATGAAAGGAAGAGAAAGCAGGGTAACAATTCTATGGCATAAAAAGTAAAAAGCAATAGAATTACATGATTCTAACAGTTACATGTTTAGCTGGCTTCACAAATCTGATATGTTTGATCCCCCTGGGTGAAGTCACTGTGATAGTACCTTTTAATAGCTGCAGTGGCCTGCATTAAGCCATCTTTTTGAAGTGTCACCTCTTTTTATGCATCTGCCATAGAAGGCTAGTATCTAATCTAACATGCTGCAAATGAAATCTCAGTGTGTGCGTGTGAAAACTGAGTCTGGTAATCTTTGCCATATTAACTTTACCAGTGTGTTATAACACCAATGGTTCCATTCTTTTAAATCTTGACATAGTCCCTAAGGCATTACCATTTATATAAAGAAAATCCCAGAAACATCCTATAATATCCCTATTCTGAACTCTTGACCTTAACTATGTTAATGCTAGAAATTCATAAACTTAAAGACTTTGTTAAAAGTTAAACCACTGAATTGATTCTGGAAACAGAAAAAATAACCCCCAAAAAAAGTTACATTACATGGAGCTCCTTTAAAATATCATGGTATACAGAAAAAGGCCTTAAACCTGTCAACCTAAAAGAGAATTGTCAACTACATTCCACTTCTAATATTCCATTATATTAACCACTTATCATATTCTACTGCAATTACCAAATACTTAACATACTCTAATTACTTAAGTCTTATTAAAATTACCCAGTATTTATTGTTTACTACTCCTGTTGTTCCCATACACCCATTAATATGACCTTTACCATTGGTATTACTAGTATTATGTATTGCCCTTGCATTCCCCATACGTTCCCTTGTGAATCTTATACATATCAAAACCATCTTATCCATTAACTTTTAAACTCTAAGATCTATTACAATCAAAAACTAAAGACGTTATCAGGATTTTCGCTCACAAAATACTAAAACATTCTTTATCACTAGAATACAAATTCAACACTGCCACTTTAAAAGTGAAAATGGATCTTGGAGAAAGTAAACTGCTAAAGGGAGGGGGAAGGGAGGGGAGCCGAGCCAAGCCAAGCCACGCCGGGCAGCACCTGTGAGTGTAGCAGCCAGGCAGGGCAGGGGGGCTGCGGGCGAGTGTCGCTGTGGTATCTGTTCCGGCAGATCCACTCCTTCCATTCCCCCCACCGAAAGCAAAGGCATTTCACTAATCAGGTGAAAGTGAGTTCCAGCTGTAGATTATGGTAATTAACCATTTAGCACCTCTGCAAAATCTAACAGCACATCCACAGATATTTCTGTAATCCCATCACTTGATTGTTTTAGGGAATCTAACACAAAGTCGCTATCGAATTACCTCCCTTGACTGCTTCAAAGAGTACTTTCCATTTCTCTTCAGCAGCCTTCTTATGAACTTGCTGCCAAAAATGTGCTGGTGAGCAGGGAATAACAGAAATATGACAAGGGGTCAGAGTCCAGGGAGGCACCCCAGGTGGATGACATTGTGACCCTCCAGTCAAAAGGCTTGGATTGCATGATTTTAGTGCATCATTTAAGTCGATGGACTCCTCCTCTTCATCACTATCAACAGGCAGAAGATATTTGACAGTAGCTTACTTGAGTGCCTGATTTTTGGATGGCCTTGCTGATCATTATTCAGTTTCTTCATTCCACCTTTATCCCTATGGTCTTTGACTTGTTCAGCAGGGGTTTGATAATTAAATGGTACCTCCTTAAAATCCTTGGGAGTCTTCCAGGATACTGGAAGTTTCAGCTGACCATGAGGGCTAACATATTTTTGCTCAATGATCACATTAGTGTCTTTATCTTCCTGAGCGACTTCACGCCCTTTCATTTTGTCAGGAGCTCCTGGATCGAGGAGAGTAGAGGGGGAAAGAGACACACATCCCTCATCTCCCAAATCCCTTTTAACTCAAATCTTACTTTTTCATCCTGCTCCTTTTTTTATCTCTACAAGGTCCCTATCCTCTTTTGATATAGCCATTGACAACAGAGTCCCTAGTTTCTGTCACACAGTCACACAAAAGGCAGTACTGCAGGTGGGTTCAAATCCTTGTTGTTTACCCCAAATAAGCAATTGCTGTAAATCATAGTCCCTTAGTTTTATCCCCCAGCACTTCCAGAGCAGCTTCCAATTGAGTACCTATGGGTGAGAATTATGGAGAAGGCCAAAGGGGCTGACATCCTGGTAGGAGTCTGTTACAGACCACACAACCAGGAAGAAGAGGTTGATTTGTTACTCTTTAAGCCACTGGAGGCTGTCTCAAGATCACCTGCCCTTGTTCTTATGGGTGATTTTAACCTGCCAGACATCTGCTGGAACTGTAATACTGCAGAGAAGAGGCAGTTCAGAAGGTTCCTAAAGTGTGTGGAGCCTACCAGGGGTGCAGCCCTGCTTGACCTGCTGCCCACAAATAGAGAGGGGCTGGTGGGTGATGTGGTGGTCAGAGGCTGCCTGAGGTCCAGTGACCATGAAGTTATAGAGTTTTCAATATATGGAGAAACCAGGAGGGGCATCAACAGAACCTCCACACTGGACTTCCGAAGGGCAGACTTCAGCCTATTTAAGGAACTAACTCAGAAAGTTCTTTGGGAAACAGCCCTTAAAAAACAAAGGGGTCCAAGAAGGTTGGACCTATTTGAAGAAAGAACTCCTGAAGGCACAGGAGCAGCTGTGCCATTGTGCCAGAAGATGAGGCAGCCAGACTGGATGGGCAGGGAGCTCCTGAAGGAATTAAAGATTAAAAAGAGAGTGTATCACCTTTGGAAAAGAGGGGAGGTGTCCCAGGAAGAGTTCAAGGATGTTGCTAGGTCTTGTAGGAAAAAAATTAGAGAGGCAAAAGCCCATTTAGAACTTAGGCTGCCATTGCTGTTAAGGAGAAGAAAAAATGTTTCTATGAGTATATAAATGGCAAGTGAAGGGGCAAGGACAACCTCCAGTCCTTATTAGATAGAGAGGGGAGTACAGTGACAAAGGATGAGGAAAAGGCAGAGGTGCTTAACACCTTCTTTGCCCCAATCTTCAATAGTGGGACAGGTTGTCTTCAGGACAACTGGACTCCTGAAGTGGCAGATGGAGTCAGGGACCAGTACAGTCCCCCTGTGTTCCATGAGGAAGAAGTAAGGGACCTGCTGAGACACTTTGATCCTCACAAGTCCACAGAACCTGATAGGATCCATCCTAGGGTGCTGAGAGAGCTGGCAGCTGAGCTGGCCAAGCCACTCTCCATCATTTATCAACAGTCCTGGCTCACTGGAGAGGTTCCTTGAAGACTGGAAGCTGCCAATGTGATGCCTATCTACAAGAAGGGCCAGAAGAGGGAACTGGAAACCTACAGACCTGTCAGCTTGACCTCAGTGCCAGGCAAGGTCATGGAACAGGTCATCTTGAGTGCCATCACAAAACACCATCAGGTCCTGCCTGACCAACCTGATCTTTTATGATCAGGTTACCTGCCTGGTGAATGTGAGGAAGGCTGTGGATGTAGTTTACCTGGACTTCAGCAAAGCCTTTGACGCCATCTGCCACAACAAGCTCCTGGCAAAGCTGGCACCTCATGGCTTGGACAGATTCACTCTGATATGGGTCAAGAACTGGCTGGAAGGCCGAGCCCAGAGAGTGGTGGTGAATGATGCCATATCCAGTCGGCAGCCAGTCCCTAGTGGTGTTCCTCAAGGATCAGTTCTGGGCCCACCAGCTGGGCCTCTGCACACTCACCCAGCCTGGCAAAGTCCATCTGCAGGGCTCTCCTGCCCTCCAACAGATTGACATTTGTTCCTAGCTTGGTGTCATCTGCAAACTTACTGCGGCTAGACTCAATCCCCTGGTCCAGATCATCAATAAAGATGTTGAACAGAACTGGGCCCAGAACTGATCCTTGGGGAACACCACTAGGGACTGGATACCAATTGGATGTGGCACCATTCACCACCACTCTCTGGGCCTGGCTCTCCAGCCAATTCTTGACCCATATCAGAGTGAATCTGTCCAAGGCATGAGCTGCCAGCTTTGCCAGGAGCTTGTTGTGGCAGACAGTGTCAAAGGCTTGCTGAAGTCCAGGTAGACTACATCCACAGCCTTCCCCACATTCTCCACGTGGGTAACCTTCAATTATACCAGATTGCTCAGAGCCCTGTGCCGGGCTCTGTCCATGGTTCCATGGAGAGAAGCATGGAGACAAAACAGTGACATGCAAAAAGACAGCTTGAGTTTCTCTGTTTTTACTGTCTGCTTACTGTCTATTCCTATTTCATTCAGACTCTCCTTTGCATTGCTGAGGCTATTATCAAAGATACAGTTGTACCTAGGTGAGGTTACCTCTGCTCAGAGGTTGAGTACAGCAAAGAACTCCCTTTGTGCAGTCAGAGAAGAGGTTCAGTTCACAGATTACAGATAGCCACAAAACTCAACATGTCTGTGACCTTCTGTGAGAAGCCTTGAGAAGCCTACTCACTTTACCAGTGACATAGCCAGGGTGGGAACAGTTTACTTGAAAGCACAGTCCACTTTTCAAAAAATAATTCCTATATTAAAGAATTTAGAGATATTAAGATATTTTTGTTCCCAATTAATCAGTGCACTGACTAACAAAGCTGTGTGTGTTTGCAGTTTGAGTGATGCTTGTGAGAATTCTTTTGGTTTTAGCATGTGAAAAATGTGATTTTAAAAGCAAAAGCAGAATAAGTAACTGTAAGCTTTTAAACGTCTATCACACTTGGACTTATCCTCTTACTTAACTCTTCCAAGATGCTTTCACAAAACATCTTCTCCTCACTTATTTCATACCCAGCTTTTCTTCCAGCATTCTACTGAATTCCCATTTGATTGCTTTTAGAAGTAAGAGAGTCCTTTTTTTTTCCCCCCTTCCTTTTTTTCCCCCCTCCCCAGTTAGCCCCATATTCTGTTACAAACTGGCTACCTGGCAACCCTGGCTACACGCTCTGCACCCACAGTTGTTGTATACCCGCATGACCTCTGTCCTGCTAGTAGTATCAAGAAAGCTGTTGGAAATGACCTGTTTTACATCAACACCTACACACCTGTCATGCTGTCGACTATTGCCCTCTGGAGTCCAAAACTGGGATGATTGTTTTCTCAACATAAAATGTCTTTTCCTGGTCTGGCAGAAAACTTGACGCTACATGCGTCTTCTCCTCCTCCTTTTGAGTGGGTTTACAGCTAAGTAGGAATTTTTCTGACTTTCACTCTGCTTGGCCTACCTGTACAGAGAGCGCTATCAGGTTTTAGAGCCAACCCAGCCCTGAAGCTCATCTTGTTTCATTACATCAATAATGCTTATCTTAACTTTAGAACTATTTCAAAGAAGTTTAGAAATCTTTGGCATTTTTGAGCATCAGTGGTTTCTTGTTCCCACACATTGCCATTAATTAAGGGAATTACTGTTCCAGCCCTAATGGCTGGTGAAAGCTAACACCGGAGGGAGGGGAAGATAAGAACCTAAACTTTTGCAGCATGCTTTATAAGAAAAAGTACAGGAAATCAAATTGGATTTTTCTTTTTTTAAGTAGAAGTCCTTTTGGTATACTGTGGGAATTTGTTCAGAGCCAAAGATTTGTGGGTTTGTTCACAAAATTTACTTATAAATGCTCTGGTCTATAAAAACAAATATGAGAAAGGATGGCCAGTGAAGGAGTGGGGGGAAAAGCATAAAGTGTAAGGAAAGGAAAATACAGGTAGCAGAGTTTATTCCAGTGCTTGTGCTCAATATTGCAGATTGCTTCTGTGGTTTGCAGGGACTACCTGGGGTCACTACAGGCTAGAGGATGAACTGCCACCCACAGTAGATGTGCTGGTGAATTCAACGGAATGCTAACTCCTGCACACATTTCTCAGTGAGGTATGGGTGTCTGTGCATTATTCAAATCAACAGTGAAGTAATGAAATGGCACATTTTCCTGCCATATTTTGCTTCTGCTGAATTTAGTGTGAAATAAGGAGAGCACAGATGTAGAAGACCGTTAAGTCAAACGTTCATCAAGGCAAATCAGGAGTCTGAAAACATTAAAACTTTGTGATGAAAAATACATACTGGTGGACTCTGATATGTCATATTTTCCTTTGGGTTATGGAATCGCACTCTGTAAGTATGTGTAATGCTTAATAACTGTGTATTCCCTTAAAACAACATTTGAATGCTTGATTGCATAGACTGACAGGAGATGCAGAGAAAATGATCTGAAGGAGAGTTAACTTTGTAAGATTTCATGAAAACAAGTGCTAACACAGGATGCAAAGGCCTATAAACAGTCTGACAGAAGAAACAGTTGTGCCTTTTTGAATGACTAAGTAAATAAACCAGGAGAAGCAAATTCATAAGAAATCAGACTCACAAAGTTCTATTCATCCCCAGATTACCTATTTTTTAAGTAACAGTTCTGTAACAAAGTGCCACTCCTAGGACGTTTAGAAATATGCTCAGAGTATTCACACTATGCTTACCAGATTTTCCTACAGGCTGCTCTCCCAAAACCAGAGACACATTTTGGTTTTGGTAGGGTTGCCTGGTGGTACAACTAGGTAACATAGATGATGGTAGAGCAGTGGATGTGGTTTGTCTTGATTTCAGTAAGGCATTTGACACTGTCTCCCACAGCATCCTTCTGGCTAAACTGAGGCAGTGTGGTCTGGATGATCAGGTAGTGAGGTGGGTTGGAAACTGGTTGAAGGAAAGAAGTCAGAGTGTAGAGTCTTGTGCCTGGGTAAGAGCAACCCCAGGTATCAGTGTATGTTGGGGACTGACCTGCTTGAAGGCAGTGAATGGGAAAAGGATCTGGGGGTCCTAGTAGATGGGAAGTTGACCATAAGCCATCAGTATGGTCTCGCTGCCAGGAGGGCCAGTGCCATTCTGGGGTGTGTTAGAAGGGCGGTGGTTAGCAGATCGAGAGAAGTGCTCCTCCTCCTCTATTCTGCCCTTGTGAGGATGCATCTGGAGTACTGTGCCCAGTTCTGGGACCCTCAGTTCAAGAGGGACATAGAACTGCTTGAGAAAGTCCAGTGCAGAGCCACCAAGATGATTAAGGGAATAGAATGTCTCTTTTAAGGGAGTCTGAGGGAGCTGGGGCTCTTTATCTTGGGAAAGAGTAGACAGAGAGGTGACCTCATTAATGTTTACAAATATGTAAGAGGTGAGTGCCAAGAGCACGGAGTCAGGCTCTCCTTGGTGATGCCCAATGATGGGACAAGGGAAAATGGGTGGAAGTTGAGGCATAGGAAGTTCCATGTAAACATGGGGAGCATTTTTTTTTCACTATGAGGGTGACAGAACAGTGGAACAGGCAGCCCAGGGGGTTATGGAGTCTCCCTCTATGGAAATATTCCAAACCCATCTGAACACATTCCTGTGTGATCTGCTATAGGTGATCCTGCTCTGCAGGGAGGCTGGACTGGATGATCTTCTGAGGTCCCTTCCAGTCTCTTAAATTCTGTGATTCTGTGAACATAAATCCTGTGTTATGCTGAGTCTGTGGGAGTGCAGGCACAAGTGAGGTAAAATCTCTCATGGCATTCCTTCGAGGTAGCAACTTAGGCAGCATTCCTGCTGCCACTGGCACATTGAGGATGCTCCACTGAACCAAATGAGGCCATTCGCAAACAGGAAAACCAGGAGGATGTAGATGTCTGAATAGCATTGGAAAATCCATCCCTTAATGTCATGGACAAGGAATATTTCACTTGACAAGAGCAACATAAAATAATCTTTGCTTTACCATGGCATTTGAATAAAATTGCAGGCAGCCAGTGGATGTTAGTACAGTTCCTAATGAAGATATACAGAGCTCTATTTTTGGACTCTATAACAGGCCTTGTGACAGCTCATGGAGATTTATACTGTAAGATGTTCTCAGATATCTACTGGTTTCCCTCCCACAAAGGTATTCCACAGTCCTACAGACTTCATTCTGATGCATCTGAGGAGAGAAGGCTGCTTATTAACTGGTCTAGTGTGGAGCATTAACTGATGGCTTTGCATTATGTTTTGTCATGCATTAAGCTTTATAGGGTCACTTTAAAGTGAAAAAAAAAAATCCAATCCATGCCCTTTTATTCTGAATTCTAAATAGTTATTCTAACAATAATAACAGGAACATTTCTTGCCTTAACACACACAAGCACACACACACACATAGAAAAAAAGAGAGAGACACACATAAAAAAAAAAAAGAGAGAGATTTTAAAGAAGCTGAAATACTAATCAATGATTCTTGTAGGTTGGCCTGGTTTTTTACTATATTTAAAAAGTTCTGCAAATGCTTGAATCCCCCAAAGTCTGTTGAAAAAAAAATGAAATCTTCTTCTCCCAGACCACAGTCTGGTGAAATAAATTAGTATAATGATTTATGTTTACGGTTTTAGTCAATTCTGATAGAGATTATAGAGACAAAATGACAAACTGCCTTAGAGGTAAACTTAAATCATGTCAGCCAATCTTTAGTTTTTCCTTACTCTAATTGCTCCTCTTGTTCATTTATCTTCCCAGGCAATCTTTAGAAGAAATACTAGTTCAATCAGTGCATGTGCAAACCACTAGAGATAAAAAGTTTAGCCTAATTTGTCTCACTAAATTGTAATGCCTCTAGTAAACAAATCTTAGTTTGAAAGGACAACAAGAAAATCTAAATAAAAACCCTTCACAAAATGTTTCCTCTTTGCTACACAGTATGGCTGATGTTTCATAAACTTATCTTTTGATGCAAGTGAAACAAAAGTATATGCACAACATTTTTTTGCAGTTACCCGGGGTATTTACTTTTAACTATTCATGATAGCTTTTAGGCATAAGTAATTTGATATTATTACAGAAAAGTAATGAAAAAAGATAAACAGTAGATTAAAAACATAGGATCATAGAATCATAGAATATCAGAGGCTGGAAGGGACCTCGAAAGATCATCTGGTCCAGCCCCCCTGCCAGAGCAGTATCAGAAGAGTTACGCAGTGTGCAACAAAAAGAGATTAATTTTTATTTAGCTTTCCATGGTTTTGAAGCCAATACAGTTTTGCTGTTCAAAATGTGCAAACGTCTCAACTTGGTATAGCTTTGTTGCTGTTAATTCTACCTTACTCTCACTCAGGTGGAAATTTTATCACTCACTTTGAGAGAACTGGTTTCAATCCAGTCAGACCTGCTTCCACACAAGTATATATTTTTTTCAGCAGAACTACTTGGCATGAACAAATGCGTAAGTGTGTGAATCTTTTCAGAGTAAGACAATGAGCAATCACTGTAATGAAACCACGCCTGATATCACTTAATTCAAAACATTAATTTGCTTTCTAGAAAGTTTAGGTCCCTGAATACAAACTGCATTTTCTTAAAAAATCCACATCCCTAATTCTCCAGCATCATGCAGTGGCTCATTTCTACAACTATTCCAAAGGCTATCCTTACATTGTCATTCTAAAGCAAAAGTCCTATCAATTGCAGAAATCTTATTAATGGGAATTTTGCCCTTATAAGGCTTTCAGAATCGTAACTTTCGGGGTAGTTCAGGTTAGAAGCTGATCTCAATAGCTAGGTTTTCAAAATACATATGTATGTCATTACTCATATAACCAATCCCAGCAACTTGAATCAGACCGTATATATGAGAAAATAAGCATATTTTCTTCAAAAGCTTGATGGATTAGGCCCTAATTCTTCTTTATTTGCAAGTCATTGGGGTTGAATCAAATTTTATCTACAGCATTTTTTTTTAAATATGTCCTGAGTTTGGACCTATGGCTCTTGCTCTACAGGGAGGAAAGACATTTGTAAACAAAAAATTACAGCTGCATCTGTAATAAAGTCATTGTCTGAGACATCTTGTTATTAGACAGCATGCTTGCCAAATACATATACACTGTGTGGAAAATATTCTTTCTTTCTAATTAAGAAATTAGAGAGTAAAGATAAAAGTAGAACATCTCCATTTCTGGACAACAGAGACATAACTCATGTCAGATGCTGCAATTCTTATCACTTTCTCATTATGCACATTTATCATGATCATTCCTCTACTTATCAGGCTTGCATGATGGTACAAACATCAAAAAAGCACAAACAGCCATAAGACCTCTAAAGGAGCATGACTTTGGGCCTGACCCTTGAAAATATACTAAAATACATCATGTTCTGTCTTGTAGACAGTGAAAGATTAAAACTTTAAAGATTAAAGACAAGCCTGCTGTATATATGTGTATATAAATAATCACTATTATCAACACATTTTTAATGATCTGTGTCTCTTTTTGCCTTTCCTATGTTTCTCATTGCTCTGACAGAGGATCCAGCCTCTCAAATGTTTTAAATTCTCTACTAAAGCAAGTTGTAGGTGTGCCAGAGTTGGTCTGCACCTGGTTGTTCCAAGGCTTAATTTTAAAGCATCTGACTATATCCTTATGGATGGGTTCTGCACCTCTGGGAACACAACAACTACACCACTGAGAAATCAAGAGGTTCTCTTCACACTGGTTCAACACTAGTGGAAGCACAACAGACCATTTTGTGTGCATGTCTTACTGAGTCTTTATACAGAGGCATATAGCCAGGCTACATGGATGACCTAGCAAAAATAAAGGTTTCTGTTTGATAACTTTGCCAAGTGACCAGCAAGTTCAATAAATCAAAATAACATCCTCTAAGAAAACTTAGCTTCACTCCCAGAGCACATGGACAGGCTGAATTTTGTAGATGTTCTTTGTAAGGATGGCTGTCAGAAGAACTACACTTGGAGTATATTTATAAGACATGCTGATCGTTGCTACTGCAGCCTGGTAGAAAGTGGAGCACGTGGTTGAGCTCCAGCAAGCTGGTGTCCTTGCATCCCTCTCTTAGAGCCTTTGACCAGTCCTTTGGGGATATTAAAGCAGCCTGCCTCCTTGCCCTGTAAGACACAGAGAAACTACGCTGCCCAATAGAAATGACTGTAGCAGCTAACTGCCCACACTCTCTAGAGATGCTACTCAGATCTACCCAGCATCTAGTCTTGGGAACTGTCAGCCAAATGATCCATTAGAGGTGGTTCACATGGCCAATCAGGAACTTCTTGGTGTATTGCTTTTAAGTACCTTTGTACAAAGTTACCTGAATAAGAAAGAATAGTCAGAATACTGCCCCAAGATTCCTCTTCCCATGAAATCAAACTAGTATGCTCAACACACTTGACATGTAGCCCAGTCTCTGTTTTCAGTACAAACAAGGACACACAGTGGTTGTGAGAAGTTTTTGTAAGATGCCTAAGAACAGGTCACTATTTTACAAAATCATGAACAGAGTGAATGATGAATAGGTGGGTCAATACATTAAAACAAACAAAAAAAAAAAGAGTCTGCCTACTTAAAGCTTTTGTTGTAAATGTCTTATCACTTGACATGCTGTGTCACACCTTCACTGATTGGCTTCAGCATTGTACTTGTAATATGCATTCAAAAAACCATATGAATCTGGGAGATAATCAGACAAGGGAGACAAAATCCCGACCTTAAGCACTGCTTTAAGTCACTGGGAACTCCACCTTAGATTTGTGTCACTTTAATGGGGTCACCTGAAGACGCACTGTGACACCAGGCATTTCTCAGCAGCTCTTCAACACCCTCAGTGAGAGCCACTATGTATTATGGGATGTCTAACCCAAAATGGAGAGATGAAGATGAAATAATAAACACAGGGCACCATTGATAGTCTTAGCATAAGACTATCAATGGTGAGAGAAGGCACACCATGAAAAAAAAAAGCTACAAAAGAAAATCTGTTTCTCTTACTGATCCCTTAAGCCCACACAATCCATTGTTCCTGTTCTCAGTCAACTGTTGCTGAAGCTCTGCAAGGATTTAAAACTTTAGCACAAGATAACTAATTTGAATGCTGAAGCACAGCTCTGAAATTCTAAACAAAACCAAGAGTCACAAAGAGATAGAGTGAGTGTTTGAAAGCTGTACATTGAAAAGTCACCAGAACTAGAGAGAGCGGTGGCATTGCATCACCAAGACAGAGTTAAAGTGCATGGTCAGAAATCGTGTTACTGATCCACACAGCAGGAGCAAATTAAAACTGAAAGATGACAAGGCTAACCATCACTGTTTTATGAACTGAAGGCTGGGCAGATGATTAAAGATGTTGATTCCTTTATGCTACTTCACGTATTTGTATGACAAGCCTGAAGCCTAGAGGAAAAACAGAAAACACTCCTACACTGCTGAAATTATTGCAGAAAGTTTCCATCTCTGCCCATGTTCAGTGGGGTTTTGGTTATATTGGCAGAGCATATAGTGATCTTACTGCATTTTACAGAAAACACTGAACAGGTTAACCTAAAGCTCCAATAAATTATACACAGTGTATTCTGAGGAGTTTTAATAAAGAAAAGCATGCTTTAAAGTTTAATTCACAGCATTTTTTTTAAAGCAAGGCTAACAGTCCCAATGCCTTTAAGTTATTCTTTCAAGCCTCAGAATGGGAGACGCAATGCAATATAATGGCATAATATGACTTCAGCAATTGTAAGAAGACCAGTTGGTATTAAACATAAAACCTTTTGTGAACCTCAAACCCAGTTTTTGGGATTCTTTTACCACTGTATTTGCACTACTGTAAGGTGTAGACTGAATTTCTTAGTTTCCTGCTCCTAAAAGATTTACTTTCTGGGAAAGTTATCTCTCAGAATAATCTAAGTTGTAATTAAGATGACTTTCTTATAAGAAATAAATTTTAAAAGGAAGGAACCTAAACCTGTGTTGTAACACACTTGTTCCACAGATATGCAAAACTAAACAACTTAGGTAAACTAGCAGCTCCTGCAGCTTTGCACAGCAATTAAGCTAACTGCAAGAAGATGCACGTACTGGGAGAAGATTCACAATTGTATCAGAAAGATCACTGGCAACTTTTAATATATCAGAACAAGTTCTGTTTGAGTATGAAATTTTAAACACCTAAAATTAACACCTAGAGATCACTATAGGTGTATATATAAAACAGAATTTAAAAATAAATGCTATCTTGGTCAGTGACAGAAGTCCTCAGTTGTTGTGGGATGCGAAATGGCATAAGCAGTATAGACAAAGCATGATGGGGCAATAGATCACAGTAATAACATTTGCAATAAACAATAACAGAACAAAGCAGACATCTATAAAAACCCCATGAGGAATTTGCCTTACCCATAATTTTTCTTTACATTTGAGAAACTGTGTCAGGGAAGGCCATTACAGTCAATGGCAGCAATTAATTTCTGCAACTTTTAATGACATCTTTCTGGGTAAAAACCTCAGATAATACCCCAGGCTCATGATTGATAGAAGCCTGTGTTTGATTTGTACCAGACTGTTGATTTTTTTAGTATTTTTAAAGAGTCCCAGTGCAGCCAATCAAGCAATCAACATGAAATACTCAGATCTTCTCTTGTAAAGTACAAGAAAACAGAAAGACAATGAGACTTTCTTGATAGTGTTGACAGAGTGTTGGTGATTTTATTTCAGTAGCTCTCCAGATGATGGATTACCAGAATTTTTATTCCAGAAGAAAATGATAGCAAAAAAGAACTCTTTGATACTCATGCCATTCTGGATATTACTTTACCCTTAAAATGACTGTTGAAATGCAGAGGAGATAAAAATAATTGATTCTGAGGGGTGAAACATAAGAAGAAATTGATTTCATGTTTGATTTTCTGGTCACCAGCTAACCAACAGGTTTCAAGCTCGTGACAAAATCCAGCCTGGGATTCTCTCACAGGTATATATTTGGAGAATTTAGATAGCACAACCACAATTCCCACCCACCCCCTCCTTTTTTTTTTTTTTAATTTTTGTTTTGTTTTGCTTTGTTTTCCAGAAGAATTTTGCAGCATCATTCTCTAATACTTTTGAGATCAATTGTAGAATTAAACAGAGGCTGAAAACAGAATGAAGTAGTGCTTTGCTGTCTACAATCACCTGAATAAATCCGGATATCCCCACATCTGTAGCATATAAGACATGATATGAATAAATAAAAAATATATCGATAAAAACAGGGGAAAATAATACATTTCTGGATTCATTCTGCATCGTGGCTAAGCATGGAGGAACAGAGTTCATTCACATACCTCTGTGTGTGTGTGTGTGTGTGTGTGTGTGTGAGCGCTGAGGGGTGATGCCCGGATATCACAGCTTTTAGCAAGAACAAAAACACATCAGGGAAAGTGACAGGGGCTGGTTTTCTTAGCTACCTGCTTAGCATCTGAGTGTGGTAATCGCTTTGCACTGTTCTCATGGATAGCCTGCCAGGCCTACAAGTAGCAAAAAGATACGGTAGACAGTCCTGTGAACTCTGGTTTATTACATTGGCATAATTATGTAAGCCTGGTAAAGGGACATGGAGAGAAGCAGTCACACAACTACTATCTCACACGCTTCTCAGTATCCAAGCTTTCTGATGTAGGCTTGGATGCGTGTACTGCACAACTGACTGCCCACGGACTTCCCTAGTTCTCTTCGATGGTCTGCATTCATTGGTGCCTGCTTCCAAATGCCTTTTTCATTACAGTAGATGGGATACGTGTTCTCGTGGAGACTACGCCACAGGATGATTTCCCTGAGCTTAGCTCTCAGGGCAGCCTAACTATAAACTTTTCTGTTACGAACTCAGAACAATTTCTGATACCTGTGGCTTTGACATTTTATGCAAATAAACTATGTGAGAACAGATCTCATATGAGAAACTACCTTGAAGGGTTCTAGTAACATATATAGTTGACTTATTTGCAATATTTTCTAAAGGATAGAAAGTTTTGAAATGCTACAAATAAGAAAACAGATACTATCTTAAGTTGATCTTATAAGGAGCAGCAAATAACAGATTACAGTAATGATCCTTGGTGCATTGTATTTCTTGAGATTAATACTATTGCCTTGTAAAGTAATATTTTATTCCTCCTCATTGACCATTAAGAACCCAAACTGCTGGTGGAAATGATAATAAGCTGTTTTGCTAAGGTCTATCACTTGAACTGCTAGCAAGAATCACAACAGCCAGAGAAACAAGCTCATCCTTGACAATTTAATACGGTGGTGAGGAGTTCAGAACTGTGAATCCTATGAAGCTGATACCTCATTCTCTTTAAGCTTTGTATACACAATATTAGAATGTTTTTCATACCTCTTTGTTGCCTTTTTACTTATTTTAATCAGTACTCCGAAGGTCTTGGAAACAAAAATGGATCTTCCCAAAACCTGATTTTCTTTTATTGTTTTGGTTCACAAAAAAAAAAAAAAAAAAAAAAAAAAAAAAAGTTTCCTTGGGCAAAATAATTTTCCATGACAGTTTTATAGTTAATACTTCTTTCATCACAGAAAATCCTTGTTATGTTATCTATTATAGGGGGCACATCTGATATCATAACCTACCATACAGCTATCATGGAACTATAATTACACTAGAGGTTAAATTTTTACTTCTATAATATGTATTCTGCAATAATATTCAAGTTCTTCTTTTCCCAAGCATTGCCTCTCTCAATTCCTTTGGGCCATCTCTTTGAAGAATCATTATCTACCATAGAAAAATAATGTCTGCTCTCATTTATATCAGATAGGACAAATTCAAATATTAGGACTATAAACAAATAATAATATTTACTTTTATTGGCAGGACTACTCAAAAGAATAGTTTCACAACTGCAGTGCAGATATTAAATCACTGCATAATGATCGAGGAAGAGGTTTTTGGGGAAAGTACTGCTGGACTTTGGATATAAGCATTTTATTTTTCTCTCTTGCCGCCTTTTATGAACTACTGGGAATACTCAAACTAAAAAGTGAAATATGTCACAGATGACACAAGTAAACATGCATTTGTTTTGTGAAAAGACAAGTGTTTCAGATGAGTGTTTCATCCCAAAGCCTAATTCAGTAGATTTATCTGCTACAATTACAGTGCTTTGATCACTCCAGAATAGGTGGTGTAGTGCAGGGTGTAGCTGTCCTCTTCCAATTCACTCTCCTTATCAGGATACATGTCTGCTGATTTGTGGGAAGCTGGCTGTTTTTCGTTCCTGACAAACTCCAGTGATTAAAATGTAGTGGCTTGCTCTTGTTCCCCTGATAAAGGTGACAGCTGCAGAGTTTCCAGTGTTAGTGGATATGGTCCATGCAGATTGCTTTTTAATGAAAGCAATATATTATCTTACCTAGAGACCCTGTAGCCTTACCTTGTTAATGTATTCTGGCTTGGCACCACATTCATCTATAAATTAGTTGTATTAAACATGCTTCTTACTATTTATCCGGTCTCTAAAGACTTGGTTGGGTTTTTTTTTCCAGTTTATTTTGTTTGTAACTTTGCTTCATACCTACTTCAGCAGCAGCATCACATACACAACAAAGATTTTTTAATACAAATATCTTGCATTAAATAATACAGTCACAGACACTTCTGTACTTGAGTTGATAATCCTTCACATTTAGCTATTTAAAATATGGGCTAACTAATGCAAAGTAAACAACATTGATTATACAGATATTATCTGCAAAGAATTTCCCCTTCACTACAATTTTTCTATCAAAATGATAGAAATAATTTAGAAAATAAAACAAAACAAAACAACACTCCAATATTGAGCTAAACAAAGTTGTGCTTCAGTTTCATAGCCACATCTCTTTCAAATTGTCTGAAATGAGGCAGATTAAAAACTACCATTGCATTGTGTCTTTCGTCAAAATCTTGCAGGTCTCTGTACCACTTAAATGCTAAATTTGTTATTTCCAGAAATAATTTGCTCTCAGGTTTGAGCAGTGCATGCACTCTTAATAATTTAAATTATTTCCACCAACCTTTATCTTGAACTAAATTTCAGAAAAGGACTGGAATATCACTTTGGGACCAACTTCTGTTCTACTAGAAATATATTTCTAGCAAAAGAAATATATTATAAATCTCAATTTCTCTTATAAAACACACATTGAAATATAGGAGTTTAATTACATTATTGTTATCTATTCCAAAATTATAGTGAAAATTGAGCATATTGTTATAATCCAAAGGTAATTACTACATTGTCTTGTAAAATCTCCTCTACATAATAACAAAACAAAAAAGGCAACAATGCAGAAATATGCATCTCTGAGCTATTAACTAGTGTGAAAATGTTTTATAAATCTTAAAAGTTAGCTATATTATGGATCAGTACAAAGACTTTTCAGTAGAGAGTATTCTGTGTTTTGTACTTGAAATACTGGAATTTAACTCCTTTAGAGTGCCTGGATGTCTCTGCTCCGTCTGTATCTTTGTTAACAATGCACGTACAGTAGGAGAGATAAGTGAGGGATTAGTAAAGGATTAAGGGAAAGCCTTTGGTTTATACACACTCTGAACACTGCCTCCACAGTTAATTTTTTGAATTTTTACATTTTGTCAGGAAGATAACAAAATACCATACCTGTTTATTTCCTCTAAGCCAGCAGCCTGCTTGTCTTGGTTCCTTAGAAAATACTCTTCAAGTGTCTAGGCATCTCATAAAAATAAGGATACCCTTGAATTTCTCATAGCAGCAACTTTGATGTTAATGTTAGTTTCTTTCCTGTCTTGCTTCTGTTTGCACTGTAAATTTTAAAGTTGTGATGGATTCTGCAAAATTAATAGTCTACATTAATTTTGATATCCAGGAGATGATTGCTAATAACTATGAAAACTGTTTAACATTGAAACTCACTAGAAAACTTGTTCACAAGGTTCAAAACACACAGTTTGGAATTTTATACACGCAGGGAACAGGCAAAACTAGATCACTTATTTCTTAAAGTAGCAAATGCAAACATCATACTGGAAGAGAAGTTTCTTGCAGTTGATTATACTATGGGCAGTTAATTATATTGCTTATCCCCTAGAGGACACAGGAAGATCCTTTCTGCTTGCAGCAGAAGGCAATCAATGAATTGGAAGAGGCCATAAGTATTTACTTACAAAATATTAGTAGACAGTACTCAAAGCACGTGGAGAGGTTGCTGTCAGAGTTTCCCAGGCTCTTTTGTCAGGAAGCTGGGAGTCTATAGCATAATCTCTGACTTGGTTCCTCTTGATTCCTGACTCAGCAGAAGCCTTTCAGAGGGGCAGGCAGGATACAATGAGGCACCAGCAGCACACCGTGCTACCTGCTCATCCCTTTTTATCAATATCCACTCGAGACTAATGGGGCTTTGGACATAGATTAGCCAATCAGAATGGCACTTTGCCAAGCTTGATCATGTGAAACCAGGGCATTCGTTTTTCATTCCTGTGGTTGCTCCCCCCAGCATAGAAGGAAGGGGAGCAGGGCAACATGACTGGACAAGCCAGAGTCCTTAGATTAAATGGCTCCAGGTTCTTTTGTTCTCTTTCCCATGGTTGCTTCTCCCCAGCACAGAAGGAGGGGGAACACGGAGACATGCCTGGGCAAGCCAGTGCATGGATAAGCCCATTTTTGGCCTATCAGGCCTACCACAACAAAAGTCACTTAGACCTTTGAAATTTTTTTGCTTTAAGGGAAGAAATTGTCATGTTTTGATTAAATGCTTAGTATTCACTGAGCTTGTAAACACAGAGATAATGATGGAGAAAGAATGCACATAAAACTAATTCTGAGTCAAGCCTTCTGGTTGTTTAATCCAGAAATACCAATTCACAGCTTGGGTGGGAACTGCACTGTCTCATGCTCCCTTTTCTCTGGCAAAGTTTGTTTCTAAAAATAGATTCACTTTTTCTCCCTGACAAAAGTACATGAGGTGTATTGAAGGTATAACCACACCTTATATAACATTGTACTACGTATTTTACATTCCCTCCAAAGCTCACTGAAACCAACAAGAAGTTATTTCAGACACAAATATTTGTTCCTTGTCAATAGAGTAATTTTATTTTTTGTTTTCTTTCTTTTCCTTATAACCATCTACAGTCCTGATTATGTCATGCTGATATCTAAATCAAAAGTACAGTAAATAACTGAGGTTATAATCAGAAATTTAATGGTTTAGCTGATAAATTACTATCATGGGTGAACTGGAAATTCCACAGAAACCAATTTTATTTCTGTTAATTTTGCCAGAAAAAAAGACCATGAAATCATACAGTTTGGAGTCTAGGTGACACCAACTAAACGCTGCATTTATGCCCTCTGCCATGATCTAAGAGTGCTACTTGTGTGTATTATACATCATTGTTCAAAAGCTTGGGACTCAAGCTGATTGTCTGAATGTCATAACAGAGCTGATTCTAATAAAATGGACATTTAATATGACAAAGTCTTGTATGTATTTCTTATATGTATTATCTTCACTTTCTGTAACAGTATTTGCACCACTGCCACTGCATTGTTTTGTTCCATGAAGACTCTGCATCAAGCCATGTGTTTCTCAGGTCTAAAATATATTTTATTTCATTTCAGTAAAATCTTGCTTTTTAGTGGTTTTGTTAAACAAATATCCAGTAGAGTGACCACTGAAAGAGCCAGTAAAAGTATTTACCAAGAAATGCAAAATTTGTTATTTGTGTGGAAAAGAGCTCAAACACAGTGCCTGCATTCTCATCTCATTATGAGGTGTTAAGGACCATAGTTCAATTGTTTTTGTTTTTGTTTTTCCTAGATTTTGCCTTTGACATGCGTACATAGTCTCTCTTGAACACCCAGCCTTGAACACTTAGGATGTACTCCATCCCCTTTTCTTTCATCAGTTGTGACTCAGGAGCACAAAGCTGCCAAATCAGATAAAATCCTCTAAACCTCCCTAGCCTGTAACAGTACCCTGCATAGCATGGGACGGCACTAGCTAGTTCCTCTGCCATTTCTGTTCTTGGTCCTAGATAATGGTAGAAAGGTGAGGAGGAAATGTGATGCAGCAAAGATAGAGGATATGACTCCACCATCAGGAGAGAGAAAGGAAAAGTACAAAGGCTCACAAGGAAAATAAAGAATTTTCATGTTGTCCCCATTAATCATTTAGACAACTGTGCAGATCCACAGAACATATGCAAGCAGACTCACAGAGTGCTGATTGCAGCATTTGTTCTTTACATAAAACCAACCATTATTTCACAAATTGGTTCCTCCGATGCATCTCCCTATAAATAATCTGTTTAAAGCAAACATTAGATACACTCTACGGGCTGTTCTCCACTATCTTTTTTTGTATTTTGCTGTTGCACAAAGAGATTTTGATTGACAAAATAACATGCTGGTATAAAACAAGCAGAAATGCTGTCTCATAAATCACACCAGAAAGAAAAGAGATTATCAAACAACTAAATAATGAAACCCACAGAAAAACATACCAGTAAATCATACAAACCAGGGTAAATTAGATAACACTGTCCATATACAATTACACCAGTTGGTTCCCATGACAGCCTTTAAATGTGACATGTTATTTGACATGTATGCAATTAGGGCTTAAAATCAATTTTTCCTATTCCATTTAAAATAAAAAATGTACTGTTTCCAAATCAAATGCTACCTTTTTAGTCAAAATGGACAAAAAGTAGTATCAGTTCAGCAACAGCATCTCAGCAGCACAATGCAAGCTAGCAAAGGATGGCTTTCCTGGATATAGCGAAAGATCAGGTCATTACTGCACACTATTTATGCTGAACCCAATATTTTTTTTTCCCCCACAGGCCCTATTGCAAAAACAGGAACCATGAAGAACTCTAAGGTACAATTATATTGATATGCTAAGTATCTAAGAGAGTTTAGCTCTTCTCAGGTAGGTGTAGCATCTCCAGCTCATGGTCCCATAGGAAAGTGATTGAAGGGGTGCTCTGGTGCAGCTCTGAGCACAGGTCTGGGAGAAGAAACATGGCCAATGTGATGTTTCAAAGCCATGTCACTCTCTTTCTTTAGGAAACTGAGCAGCACAGCTCACCCAAGTAAGAGAAGCATTAGGAGTGCTGACCAGTTTCAGTGAAAGTTTGAGTACTAAGGTCACTAGAAACATATCTGGTATTAAAATGTCACTTGGTGATAATTGCCAGTCCAGGACCCACACCTTGTACTTTTTGGCTGCACTGACTCATGGGCATATCAAATGACTCCAAGGCTCTAGGCTTACAAACGGGGTGACATGAAGTAGACACACAAGTGAGAACAATCTAGATTTCTGTCTTTTCCTTACTTCCACTTTTTATTTTTCTCCACTCCTTCTCTTTGCCCCCAGGTTGACAGCCTGTTTATTAAACACAAATGGAGTAAGTGTAACTTGTACATTATTTTATTTCTGTAGAAAACTTGATAGCTCAGGAAACAATACCTACTAAAACGAACTCTTCTGCAGTGATAGTTGTCACACTGATGGTACTTTACTACAGAGTCTTGCAAAAAGGTTGTCATTATTGTTGTGCTATTGAGTCATGCCCAGAGGTAAGGTGAATCCTGACGCTGAGTGCTAAATCAGCTCTTCACTACCTATCCTTTAATTCCGTGTGAATTGAAAAATCCTGCTTTGTTTGTGAAAACACGTTCTACAGTTTTTACTAGTTTCATCCAACACACTTAAAACACAAAAGTTCATATACTCAGGAAAGTTCTCATTTCGTGTTCCTGACTCATGATGATGCAACCATGCTGCTCCATGTTACTCGCCTGGACAATCAGACAGGATTGAGAGCACAACATCTTTTGTGGACGAATCTCCTAGTTATAGAGGAAGCAATTAAATCTCACTGGATTACTCTTCTCTTCTCTTCTTGTTGACACCTGCCTGTTTCAAAACCATGCAAGTCCAGACATCTGCTGTGCCTGTACCAGTCAGCGAGTGTGGTGCAAGAAAGCATTGCCTCAAACTGCATGTTGCGGGGAAGGAGGGTTGGTGCAGGGAACGAGAGGGAGTCTCAGCTGCCCACAGCAATGCCCCTTAACTTTAATTTCAGTGCCGCAAAGGGCAGCGCAGACGAGTCCGGCGGCCACCATCTCCCGTGCCACGGAAACGTTTCAGCGCATCTTTTACTTAGACAAGTTTTATTTCTTTCCTCCACTCCACAACCTGCCCACACGCAGACGCCAGAAGCAAGCCGGCTAGCGGGAAGGACGCCCGACGGAAGTTGCCAGTGCCTCCGCGCCCATGCTAGACGTGAGGGGTAGGGAAAGGTTTCCTCCGGCTCCTGGTTCTTGCTGCCGCCAGGGCTCACCGCTCTATCCCGCCCCCGCGGAGGAGCGGCTGGGGCGGCAGAACTCCAGAGAGCGTGGTCGGTGCCGCTGTACGGAGCAAGAGCCCCCTCTGCTGCCCTCTTCGAGAAAACGAGTTTCCAGAGCAAAGCGGCGCTTGTGGGCGCAGCGATGTTTTAAAGGCGCTAGAGGGACTCGGGAAGGAAGGGTTGGTGTCTCTTCTTTTCAGCAAAGCTGAAAGAAGTTATTCCAAAAAATTCCTTAAAATACTCACACATTAGCGACTTGTTCCCATCTCACCCCAACAGACAAGGTCAGATATGCAGGGATGTGCTGTTAGGGGACGTGGTTAAGCACCAGACACAGCTAAGGTTGGACTCAATGATCTTACAAAGATGTTTTCCAGTTGCAACTATTCTGTGATTCTATAGGTCACTTCACAGTTTTGTTTATTTTGTTTGTTTTTCCATTTGTACCCGTTGCTAGCTAGGCATGGCAAAATCTCAAGTTACATCACATTTATCTCCTCTCTCCTGTTGCTACCACTACCAACACCTGCATGGGAAAACATGTAGAGTATTCATCACCTGTAGACAGTTGCTTATCTTAGCTAGTGCTGTGAAAAGTAGACAGGTATACAGACCTAATTTTTATGTTAGCAGTGAGCCAATATAGCATGCAATCAATAGACAGTCAATTTTCATATCTGGTGGCAAACAAAAAGGCAAAACTCAGCAGCCATCTTCCCAGCCCTACAGTGAGAAATTACACTGTGGCAGCTCTGTTTATAAAACACTCATGATGGATCACGTAAAAGGTTTGATCGCCTGCTTCATGCCCTACGACAGTAAGGAAATTCTGGGCCAGTCTGTCTCCCACACTGTGATGGCAGCTGCGTTTACTTACAGAGTACCACAACTTCTTTCTGAACATGCTCACTTTGCTGTTGCCCTTTGACAACCTTATATGCTTCTAGTCTCTACCTGGGCATCTTGTCACTTGTTGTTACAGTCAACAAATGTGAAGGAAATTATGCAGAGCTCTCGTCAGCTCTTACCAAGTATGGGAAATGCATGCACACCTCACTATTTGTCGTGGAGGGTCCATGGGCCCAAACCTGGGCTTATTCATGCTTTGCTTTGCCTGGACATGTTTTTCTGTCCACACCAGAGGTAAACACATGAGTAAACACAATAGACCTGGTCTGGCCTGCCCAGGACCCCTGGTTGTGTAACGTAGTTGTATAAGCCCATGTGCCTAGCTTATGGCCCACGGGGTCACGGGGTGCAAGGCCTATGTGTGAGAGTCTAAATCCTCTCTCTTGGTCATCAACAAAGATAAAGATGGCATCGTCTCTCCTTAATCAACAAAGATAAAGAAGATTGCATCATCTCTCCTTAATCTTGTTACTTCTGGGACTCAGACTCGGTGCTTAGCCCAAAAGCTCAGGGATGCAAATCAACAGACAACACCTTCGAAACTTCTGGACCTCACCCTGGCTGGAATGCCCAGGAGGCCTACATCTTATCTCAGCTATGCTACCCCCAAGGGAAAAGGTTTATGTGCATTCAGGGTGTGGACAGGTGCAGCCCGGGAGGGGGCGGAGGCTCTCTCCCCGGTGGTGCCGGACCCCTGCGAATGCCTGAGAATGCACAGGAAGATGCCGTGGGGAGCTGCAGCCAGACACTGAGCAGAAAACTGTATAAACAGGCAGGAGAAATGCCTGCCAAAGTGTGGCATCTCCATCGGACCACCAGTGGCACGTCTACCGGACCACCAGAGCTGCACACCACCCGAAGAAACCCTGACAAACTCCACAGAAGATCATCCCTGAGCCACGCACCCGTCTCTCTCTCTCCCATCTGCGACTGAGGGTAATGTGATCACAGCCTTTTTCCTCCCCTGCTCCTTCTTCTCTTCTCCATCATTCTCTTTATCTTTCTCTCTCCCCCTTCTCCTCTCTCTCCCTCTGTTCTGATCTTTCTCTCTTTCCCTTCTCCCCTCTCTCCCTCTGTTTTGCCCAAGCTTATCCTTTAATAAATAGTTTCATGGTGATATATGGTCTCGTTTGCACCTTAATTTCACAACACAGAATCCATAAGAACTGGTCTTGCTCCTGTGGACAGAGATACTGTTAATCTCTGCTCCTCCGGACCTTGACACCATGTGATTCCCATATTTGGGAGGTCCAGGCTTGGTATGGTATGGTTTGGCTTGGCTAACTGCCAAGCTGATTGGTCATTCTGGTGGCTAAGGGGCCATTAATCTCGGCCCACATTTGATAAATAGAGATACACAGGTAAACAAAGCGCTTTTGTCTGCCTTCCTGCCTGCCAGCCTGCTCACTCACAGTGCATCTATTTTTCTCTATGGCGACAGAGTCTCCCATGGGCTCCCAGCCAGCTGTACACACCTGCATGCTACTGCGGTGAGTTACCAGGACTAGAACCTGTGTTGCCTGCCTTTATCTACGGAACTCAGTCTCCCGTGCAGCTGTACATCCTATTGCATGCCTACTGCCTTATCAGTGCCTGGTAAGCTCCATTGCCATGAGCTACCCAGAGCAGAATCCCTGGATTGCCTGCATGTGATCGGCCTGTATGGCCAGCGTGACACCATGCTGAGACTCCATGACATCCTGCATCTGCACCTGAGGTCCTGCCTAAGAATCCCTGGATAGAGTGTCCAGAAGAAGCCAGGTGAACAAGATCAGAGACTGTCCTTTCCCCTGAAGCTGGGAGGATTCCAGCCTCAATGTCCACAATCAGAATTCCCTGAAGATTGGACACTTGTATAGGCTGTGATGTAGCCCCAGAAGGTGATTGAATAATTAATAAGAATTTATGAGTAAATGCTTTCATGCCTCTGTAACCCTCTACTGCCTTCTGCCATAAGCAGAAAGAGCTTGGGCCCATCTAGTGGGCAAGCAGCATATTGACCCCAAGTGGGGCATTTGGCCGAGGGGAAATTCCTCTCTCTGTTTATAGTTTGAATGTTTGCTAGTTATTAACAAGTTACTGTTTGGTATTACTCCTAGAATGTCTTCCAAAACTGTGTAAGAACAAATATTAATACTAAAATTCAGTGGTTGGGGGTGGTGAGAGTTCAAAATATTAGAATTAATAAATTATATATTTTTATAGAATATCATCTCACACCAATTAATTTCTCCCCTCTACCACAATTGGTGTACGCTGCAGAATCCCCTCCATGACACTATTGCTCTTTGATTTTACCAGGTGAGCAGCTAAAGGCAGCCTCTGATGCAGAAAGGGTTGGGCTCAGAGACTGATAAGAAACAGAGGTCCATAATGCTAAATATCAAAAGAGAAAAACAGGAACAAACCCAAAGATAAAGTAAAAATCATCACTTTGCAGGTTACCCCCACCTTTCTGCCTCCTTGGATCTGATAGAGATGGTCACTGGCTTTTCCCAAGTGTTTCATTTCAGCTTGGTGCATTTATAAAACTAAATTGTTAAGTGGAACTGGATGGGCAACTTCATCTGAATAGCTAAGCCAAGCAGGCTTACGATCAGAGCACACAAAGTACCAGAGCTGAGGTGTTGATGTGAGAGAAATTGACACTGTTGCTCTGTCTCTTTTTAGTAGTAATGAAAGAGAAATAGTATTTTAAATTCAGTTAGTTGTGGTAAATGTTTGGATTATCGTATGTCAGTGTAAAAACTAGCCTTAAGAATACCATGCTTTTCCAAGTGGATTCTTCTGCAATAAGTGAATATGCACGGATTATTCTGGCTAGCAGCAGAAACCAAATCAAGAGACCACCTTTTCCTTTGCCTAACTAAAACAAGCTGCAGTACTGTCTGAAAAGGGAATGGGTTTTCTCTGACATAAAGTCAGTCTGCTCCTACTGAGATGCTTTGTGGTTGTCACTTTGTAAGAGTTTTGGGTTTATGTTTAAAAGTGCTCTGATGACAAATTTAGGTGACATTTGTCACTGAAAAAACTTCGGTCTTTCATCAGGAGAGCAATTGCATCTCCAGCAGAGACCAGCTGCTCAAAATATGTGTCACATATTATTTCAGAGATCTACATAGGCTTGTTTCTAGAAGTGCTCTCAGCATCATTGTCTGCATCATTTCGCAGTCCTCTCTGTCTGATCCTTTTCCTGCAGTTCTGCTTTGCACTTTCTTTTCTGACTCCAAGTTTTGTATTTGTCAGCACATAAATAGAACAGGGATTGTAAAAATATTCTGCTTGGCAGCCAGGCTTGACAGTTCCAATCAATTAGAACCATTAGTCATGATGGGGTGGAGAAGGCAGCCCAGGCCCAGAGCATATAGATGTTCTCAGGGCCCAAAAATTCTCTTGGCAGCCCAAGCTGCAGGTGACTCAGTCTGCTTAAATTACTTAGTTTTCCAGTGTTCCTATGCTAGTCTAATGTGTTTTGCTGTGGACTGAGTGGGATCTCAAGAATTGTTTGTGTGGTGCTGACTTGCTGACTAGGATCCTACTTACCCTGGGTCCTAAGGTGAGCAGCAAGGACACAGAAGGTGACTGACAAGTCTCTGGCAAACAATCTCTGTGTATGTGGATGGGAACTGCAGTAGTGCTGAACTTCCTTTATCCATGCTGTGGTTATGGTAAGTCTTCAAACTTGTAGCTCAACTTCATTTGCAGCCTTTACAATCCATCCCAATCAAGCCATGGAGGAAAGCCCTATAGGAAATATATTAAAACAAAGAAACAGTTCCAAGCACAGACATTAGGGACATGTAGTGTGCCAGTGCAATGTGAAACACACTATTAGATGTTCCTCAGAACTATGCCATTATTTGCCACACAAGTAAATGACAACTGAGGTAATTTTACTACATGTATACTTATATGTCTTTCACAGATTCAATCACAAGGAAAGGTGTTTTGTGACCTCATTGATGTCTACAACTACCTGAAAGGAGGTCGTAGGCAGGTGGGAGTCAGCCTCTCTCCCGGGCAACCAACGGAACAAGAGGACACAGTTTCAAGTTGCATTGGATGTTAGGAGGAAGTTCTTTACATAGAGTGATTTGCCACTAGAATGAACTGCCCAAGAAGGTGGTGGAGTCACCATCCCTGGGGGTGTTCAAGAAAAGCCTGGATGAGGCACTTAGTGCCATGGTCTAGTTGATTGGTTAGGGCTGGGTGCTAGGTTGGACTGGATGATCTTGGAGGTCTCTTCCAAGCTGGTTGATTCTATGATTCTATGATTCCAACAACTGCCTGCCTGCCCACAGCTCTGCAGCAAGTACATGCATTGCAACACTATGCTATGTTAGTTATGTCAGCTGATGCAAAGAGTGCAGGGAGAGACCAGGACCAAAAAGAGCTACATTACCTCTTTGGTTTCACTTGGAAGCAGATGCATCTTGTGAAATAGAGGTTCATTTTCTTCCATGTGGGCTGCTGCCTGGCCTGATAGCAGCTCTAGAACACAGCTTTCAGAAATAATTCTGGGTACAGGAGATGTGGTAGCAATTAAGACAGGGACAGAAGAGCCCAAATTCAACATATGGCTTAACATAGGATATAGCTTTTAACTTAACACAGACTATGGTCAATGAAAAAAAGAAAGATGCTTTTGTCCTGCCTCTGCAGTCAGTGGGTACCCATGTGCAGCACAGACCGTATACTGTACACACAGAGCTCTGTGTATGACATGCATGTAATAGTAACTGATCCTCATTATCTTAAATTGTTAGTTTTGGAAAAGCATTCTGCTGGAAACAACGCTCTGGTTCCAACAGCAGTCTTATTTTGCTGAATTGGTAATTCAGATGCTGTTCTTTGGGGCAGATGTCTCAAGCTATGAGGACAGCCAGATACGACCATATCCTGATCTTTTGTGCTCTCTTTCTCAATCTGGTCATTTTGGGCAGCTGTTATCCAGTTCTGAATGCAGTTCCTAGAGATTCCATGTTCTAACAAGATAAAATTATAATAACTGGATCCAGGCAACTCATTAAGATCACCTCTCAGGTTAACCTAGATGAGGATTCATCTACTTTGTTGCTAACTTCAGGCTACCTTACAGGCATCTTCTGTTAAAATATTTAACAAATGTATTCACTGAAGTGAAATATTTCCTTGGTTTTGCTTCTTGCTCCAATAAAACATGCTTTAAATGAACGCTTTTTTTCCTCTGTCACTCTAAGACCTATCTGACCTACTATGCTTCTTTCCTCCTCTTAAGAAATTACATTTTGTGTCCCTGCAATAGAAGTATTGGTATTCCTTTCTAGACCCTGCTTAAATTGAGCTAAACCCTGAATTGCTTACATGCCTGACTGATATTATGGGTCTCATTTACCTCTTACAGTAATCAAAACTAAAATTACTGGTAACCTGTTTCCTTCAGGACATGCTGTTAATCTGCTTCACTTCCAAAACAGAGAAACTACACACAGCAGAAAATTCCCATGAAAATGTAAAAAGGTCAGTGGTGCATTTGATGACATGAGTGCTTATGAAGCCACATAATTCATCATTTGTTGCAAAGAACTTGTTCCTATGGGAATTAACATTTGCCAATAAATATGCCATATGCTGGATTCTGTATGGAAATTTTTTAAGCTACCTTACTAAGTCATTGAGGATCTCCCATGGCAACTATGACTAAAATGGGCCAAACCCACCAGGGTTCCATAGACCAAGTGAAGCATGTGGGTTAAAGGATGAAGTCATGTCTCATTCGTGTACCAATTCTTCAGTGAGACGTTTACCATTAAATAGTTTGCTTGTGACTTGTCTTCTGGGAAGAACTATTACTCCTCTGTTAGGATGTGGGCTTAACTCTTCCTTCCCTGCAGGAGAGAAAAGGAGAAGAATTTGAGTAGCTGTTAGTGGCTGATGCAGTATAGATTCCAGCAATCAATGTGGAAATCCAAGAAGGGTTATTAACAGTTTCCAAAAACTTTTGAATTGTTTTGCTTGTTTGTTTTTAATCACAAGACCAAACAAAAGGAATAATACTTTCAGAAGCTGGCCTCTCATACAAAGGGCTTGTATGTTCCACTTTCATGCTGTCACAGTTTCTTCTTTGCAAAGTTGCCTGAAACTGCAAAGAGAGAAAATGGGCTTTCCAGCAACTGCAGCAGGAAGTTCTGTGAGACAAACACAGGCATGAGCTCACTCACAGACCAGAGCAGCCTATACCAACCAGCTGAGAAAATCTTTTTGCAGATGGTGAGAAAACATCGAATTACATCTTTGGATCTCAGATATCTTCCTGACTCCCAGGCCAAAACAGTTAATTATCTTCATAGCCTCCTGTCAGCCTCTCCCGTGTTATTCTGTGCCAGTAAATGAAACAATGGGTCTTTAAAATACACAGCCTGATTTTGTGCATCTACAGATGCAGGCGCTGACACAAAACCGTGTTTGGTTTTGCTATAAAAACATTACATGTACACACCCGAGTATTACATGTACATTACATGTACACACCCAAGACTGCATGAGCTGAACTGAATCTTAAATCCCATCATTGGAGACAAATACTTTGAAGAGCTAAGAATGACTGGAGGCAGGTCCATAGATTGTGAGAAATTCTGAGGATCTCTGGAGATGACATACACTACTTAATTGTAAATTCTGGGAAAAATTCCCAGTATAGCTGAAAATTAATGGCAAAATTCCCAAAGAACTTCATTAAAAGGAACGTTTGGCTCATGCAATGCTGTACAGATGGCAAAATTTTATCATGATGGATACAGTGTAAATGACTAAATAAAATTTAAAAAGGCAACAAAAATAGTAGTATGTATTCTCTAAAGTGATCTTAAAATGCTCAGAACAGCATTAGGCTTTTTTGTGCTGTTCCACTTTCTGTTTGCAGTAACAGAGCAATTTCTTGAAGCAAATCATGCTATGCTATCATGGAAACTTCCAGTTCAGATCATACTCAGATGCAATTGTCTACTACTTGTAAAGATATATCAAAAAAGTCTCTTTTTCATTACATACTGTGTAGAAGACATGTGAAAAATGGCAGAAATTTGACAAATCTGAGAAGAAAGAGAGTAAGAGAAGAACAGTATGTATCTGTTGATGCATTTAAGGTTATCCTTAAATGTGAAAAAAATTTAGTACAGCCAAATCCAAGAAATTAACAACCAGATAGTCCTGTTTGCCTGAAGAATCCAGAAATGGCATTAGTTCAGTGCTATGAATGAAATGGATCTTAAAACTAGCATATGGGACACTTATTCCAAACTAGATCTAAAACAAGTGCAATAGACAAAATGAAGCAAGGCCAGAGACATACATGATCAGGTTACCTGCCTGGTGAATGTGGGGAAGGTTGTGGATGTAGTCTACTTGGACTTCAGCAAAGCCTTTGACACTGTCTGCCACAAGAAGCTCCTAGCCAAGCTGGCAGCTCATGGTTTGGGCAGATTCACTCTGTGCTGGATCAAGAACTGGCTGGATGGCAGAGCTCAGAGAGTGGTGCTGAATGGTGCCACATCCAGTTGTCAGCCAGTCACTAGTGGTGTTCCCCAGGGATCAGTGCTGGGCCCAGTCCTGTTCAATATCTTTATTGATGATCTGGACGAGGGCATTGAGTCCAGCATCAGTAAGTTTGCAGATGACACCAAGCTGGTAGCAGGTGTTGATCTGTTGGAAGGTAGGAGAGCCCTGCAGAGGGACCTGGACAGGCTGGATAGGTGGACAGAGGCCAATGGGATGAGATTTAACAAGGCCAAGTGCAGGGTTCTGCACTTTGGCCACAACAACCCCAAGCAGCGCTACAGGCTGGGGACTGAGTGGCTGGAGAGCAGCCAGGAGGAAAGGGACCTGGGGGTACTGATAGATAGTAAGCTGAAGATGAGCCAGCAGTGTGCCCAGGTGGCCAAGAGAGCCAATGGCATCCTGGCCTGCATCAGGAACAGTGTGGCCAGTAGGACAAGGGAGGTTATTCTGCCCCTGTACTCAGCACTGGTCAGGCCACACCTTGAGTACTGTGTCCAGTTCTGGGCCACTCAATTCAAGAAAGATGTTGAGGTGCTGGAACATGTCCAGAGAAGGGCAACAAAGCTGGTGAGGGGCCTGGAGCACAAATCCTATGTGGAGAGGCTGAGGGAGCTGGGCCTGTTTAGCCTGGAGAAGAGGAGGCTCAGGGGTGACCTTATTACTGTCTACAACTACCTGAAGGGGCATTGTAGCCAGGTGGGGGGTGGCCTCTTCTCCCAGGTAATCAGCAATAGAACAAGGGGACACAGTCTCAAGTTGTGCCAGGGTAGGTATAGGCTGGATGTTAGGAAGAAGTTCGTCACAGAGAGAGTGATTTGCCATTGGAATGAACTGCCCAGGGAGGTGGTGGAGGCACCGTCCCTGGAGGTCTTGAAGAAAAGCCTGGATGAGGCACTTAGTGCCATGATCTAGTTGATTGGTTAGGGCTGGGTGATAGGTTGGACTGGATGATCTTGGAGATCTCTTCCAACCTGGTTGATTCTATGATTCTATGATTCTAAGGCACTGTTCTGAACAGAACAAAATGAGCTATCTGATTAACAATTTATTTTTGCTTTTCCATGCTGTGGGAGCTACTGTGTCTTTATTTTCTTTCCTCTCCTTTAGTTTAAAGAACTCTTTATGTTACTGCATTTGACTAGATGGGAAGTTGCAGTGTACTCAGTAATTTAAAATGAGTGCTGTGTAAACGATCCACTCCTCCTGTGATTATAAATGGTATACAGAGAAATGGTAGATTTTCCCTGTGTGTTTTGGAAGGCAGAGCACTTGAGAGTCTGTAGTATCCTAACCATTACAGAACAGTTCTTTCGCGAGACATTTCAAGAGAAATTATGCTGAATGGGTTTTCAATGAAAAACAGCATCTGACAGCTCAACTATTTGCAAATCATTAAGTTGCCATTTTTTCTTTGTATCAATAAGGTAAGATAGGAAGCAAAATGAGGATATTTAACTGTATAGGCAGTTAGCAAATGCAACTTCTTGAGAGCAGAGAACTTTGATTACTTGTGGTAGCTGTGAGAAGTCATCTCATCCAGGTAATTATAATGCCTCTGGGATCTGCAGGTCTGCCTGGAGATCTGCCTGAAGCAGTACCATGAATTCTGGCTGCCAAATATTTTTTCCAGCAGTCATCTCTACAGCCACTGTAGACTTCTAAATCATTATTTTGGCTGATGAAACAGGGAATGCTTGAGTTCATCACCCACAAGCTGATCTCACTCCTCTGCAGGTGTTAGACCTCAGCACTCAGACAGAGATGTTCTCTGCTGTCTTTTCAGCCATGTTGTAGCTCAGGCTAGTTACAAGCCTGGGGTTATAAATTCGAGTATTCTCAACATCAACATTTATATTACTATTAGCAAGTTTTGAAACTAGTATCAGTGTAGATGTGCCCTTTTTAATAACAACAATTTCCTCTGGTTTGAGGAAGCAGTCTCAAGCAGCCTTTTAGTTCTGTCTCAACAAGGCTACACCCTAACAAAGCACATACACATATGCTTCTGCCAGTTTGGTCAACCCACTTGTCTGCATAAATTGCTGTGGTTTAAACCCAGCTGATAGCTAATCCCCACAATGTCACTCACACACTCCCCTGCAATGGGATGGGGAAGAGAATTAGAAGAGTAAAAGTGAGGTGACTCATGGGTTGAGATAAAGACAGTTTAAAAGGTAATGAGAAAGTCACACACACATGCAAACCAAAGCAAGGAATCCATCCACTGTTTCCCATTGGCAGGCAGGTGTCCAGCCCTTTCCAGGAAGCAAGGCTCTGTCATGTGTAATGGCCATTAGGGAAGGCAACTCTGAACATCCCTCCCATCCTCACAGTTTTATTGCTGAACATGTCATCATGTGGTCTGGAATATCTCTTTTGTCAGTTGGGATGTCCCTTCTGAACTTCTTGTGCATCCGCAGCCTATTTGCTGTTGGAGTGGTATGAGGATCAGAAAGGGACTTGACTGTGGAAGCACTGCTCAGCAATAACTAAAACATTCCTATACTGTGAACAATGTTCTCAGCACAAATCCAAAACACAGCCCCATGCTAGCTGCTGTGAAGAAAATTAACTCTATCCTAGCCAAAACCAGCACAGCACTGCTTTAATTGCTTGAGAGAGTCCAGCACAAAGCCACAAAGAGCAGAACATCTCTCTTACGAGGAGAGAGCAAGTGAGCCAGGGCTCTTTAGCTTGGAGAAGAGGAGATTGAGAGGTCACCTCACTAGTGTTTAAAATGTGTGAAGGGTGAATGTCAAGAGCGTGGAGCCAGGCTCTGTTTGCTCATGCCCTATGCCAGGACAAGGGGCAATAGGTGAATGGTGAGGCATAGGAAGTTTCATGTAAACATGAGGACGAATTTTTTCACTGGGAGGGTGACAGAACAGTGGAACAGGCTGCCCAGGGGGGTTGTGAAGTCTCCCTCTACGGAGATATTTCAGACCTGCCTGGATGAGTTCCTGTGTGATCTGGTATAGGTGTGTTGTGGAGGGCCTGTAGGCCCGAAAGCAGGCTTATTTATGCCTGCTCTGCCTGGCCATGTCTCTCTGCCTGCACCAGGGGTAAAGGAGCACAAAGGAGCACAACAGACCGGGGCCATAAAGTCAGCTGCCCAGGACACCTGATTGTGTAAGTCCCCACACACCCAGCTTGTGCCTGCCTGGTGCTGGGCCCACGTGATTCCCATATTTGGAGTCCAGACCTGTGGGTTTTGCCTAGTATGGTAAGGTTTGGCTGACTGCCAACTGATTGATCACTTGAGTGGCCAATGAGACCATTAACTCTCAGCCCACATTTAATAAATAGGGGTGCACAGGCTCACGTGCAGCCTTCCCCACATTACTTGCAGCTCCGCCACATTGCTTGCCTGCCTGTGTACTTCCTGCAGCTGTATGCCTGCCTTTAGTCAGCGTTAGACCCCGTGCTCAGACTGCATGGAATCCTGCCTCTGCACCTGGAGATCCTGCCTGCGTACCCCTGGAGAGAGCAGCCAGCAGGAGCCAGCAGCAGTAAGGTCAGAGACTGCCACTTCCCCTGAAACTGGAGGATTCCAGCCTCAAAGTCCACAGGCAGAGACCCTGAAGCATTGGACACTAGGTACAGGCTGACGCAGCCCCGGAGGGTGATTAATAAGTGATAAGAATTGTGAGTAGATGCCTCTGTAATTTCATAGAATCATAGAATCAATCAGGTTGGAAGAGATCTCCAAGATCATCCAGTCCAACCTATCACCCAGCCCCAGCCAGTCAGCTAGACCATGGCACTAAGTGCCTCATCCAGTCTTTTCTTGAACACCTCCAGGGATGGTGACTCCACCACCTCCCTGGGCAGCCCATTCCAATGCCAATCACTCTCTCTGTGACGAACTTCCTCCTAACATCCAGCCTATGCTTTCCCTGGCACAATTTGAGACTGTGACCCCTTGTTCTATTGCTGGTTGCCTGGGAGAAGAGGCCACCCCCACCTGGCTACAATGTCCCTTCAGGTAGTTGTAGACAGCAATGAGGTCACCCTATTACCTCTGCCGTAAAGCAGAGAGTGGCTTTCAGCTCAGCTTTGCTGGGCAAATAGTATAAGACCCCAAACAGCGTTTAGCCCTAGATAAAACTCTCTCTCTGTATACAGTTTGAAATGTTTGCTAGTTATTAATAAGTCACTATATATATATATATATATTCCCATAATGTCTTCATAACTGTGTAAAAATCCTTTTAATATTAAAATTCAGTGGTTGGGGGTGGCGAGAGTTGGAATATTGGAAATAAATAAATAAATAATTTTTAATAAATATTCTCTCACATTAATTAATTTCTCCCCTCCACCAAATTGGCACAGGTGGCAGTATACCCCTCTGCAACAAGGTGACCCTGCTCTGCAGGGGGGTTGGACTGGATGATCTTTTGAGATCCCTTCCAGCCCCTATCATCCTGTGATTCTGTGGATTTAGGATAAAAATGACTACTAGAAACTCTGCCCTTATTTGGGCCCATTTTTTTTCTCAGCTGAGAGGAAGTTACTCTTCTATCTCATGTCATAGGCATATCTGTCATAAAGAGGAGAGAGCAAAGCAGTGGGCAGAGCAGTTTGCTTATCTATCACTGTTTTGGAAACTCGCATAAAGTGCTGCCTTCACCCTGAGCACCACTGGCCACTTTGGGTGCTGTTCTGGAATGTTACACACTCTGTCTCCCTCTGGTGATCAACAAGGCCACACAGCAGCAAGTATCTCCGTTGCTCTCCTGCCACTGTTGCTTCTCTGTCGCTCATGTTTCACAGAGATACCGTTCATCTGCCGCTCGAACTCCAAGTGATTGCATCAAGCTATGTCTGCTTCTTCCCTGCAAACCTTATTTTTTGACAGTTTGTTCCCTGCAGTAATAACTTTGTCAGCGTTCTGAAAAACGTTTCTGAAATACTTCAGTGCCAGCAGTTGGGGACTGCACTAAAGAGATACATTCTAAAGCCTGAAGCATGTCATACTTGAAGTGGTACGAAGAAGCACAGAATATAGAAGCCGATAGCATAGTTTCTCATTTGGTGGTGCTACTGTTGACTTACTATTGTGCAGGTAATGGATTTCAAATATAATTCCAATGATCAAAGGCTAATCTTGCTTTCTGTAATTACTTGAACGGAGGTTGTAGTGAGGTGAGGGTCAGTCTCTTCTCTAGTATCGAGTGACAGAATGAGAGGAAATGTCCCAGCAGAGGTTCACACTGGATAGCAGGCAAAATTTCTTTACTGAAAGAGTGATCAGGCCATTGGAATAGATTTGCCTAGGGTGGTGGTGAATTTACTGTCCCTGATGGCACTCAAGAAACATGTGGACATGCCACTTTGGGACATGCCTTAATGATCATGGTGGTGTTAGGCCAATAGTAGGACTCAATGATCTTAGAGGCTTTTTCCAACCAAAACAATTATGTGATTCTATCTTTCCAAACTTATGCTTAGTCAAATCTAAATAAATCATTAATAAATTTTGGCTCCTAAAAAAGCTTTTCTGTGAAATATTTCTTAAACAGCTCCCTGGTGCTTTACACAACATACTTTCACTGCTTTGAAGATACCATTACTCTGAACATTTGACTGGCACGTTTTACTACATAAATGTATACATGGAGCACAAAATCTGTTCAACCGGTAGCTGCCAAGCTGTATCTTATACCTCTGTGACATCTTAAATTCTTCTCATATACATATATTTACATATAGAAGAATAATAATTCTCTGTTAGAAATGGTTTTCTCTTCTTTCTAAACCTCTGTACTCTCTTTACTTTGAGAATAAATTCATTTCGATACAACACCTGACTTAGCAGGCTGAGGTGGCTACTTCCATCAGCTTTGAAAGCTGCAGAACTATGAAGTAGCCTCTTGGCAGACAAGCACTTCCCTGAGACAGGAGTGCAGATCCCCAAGTGTCTTAACCTCTCTGGTTTTAATCAACGCCAGACTCTCTTCCCCTTAGCTTCCACTGGATGTGGGCCGGTTCATGTTTTAAAGCCTATTCAGAACAGATAACAGACTTGTTAAGCACACCCAGACTTTGGTCATAAATTTTTTTGTTGAAGTACAAATATCTCCTTTCTATTGGAAAAAAAAAATGGAAAGGATATGGAAAAGATGGGAAGAATAACAACTACCTATTGTGGCAAATCTATTTGTTTGGGGAAACAAGAAATTAAAAAAGAGCAAGTGCCACTATGTTTGCAATAACAAACCTTTATAAATAAAACCTCTAAATAATTTGGAACATACAGAAACATATGATCCTGATGGATCTTTTGTCTAATGAACTACATGCACATTTTATGTTAGCTGTAAGAGTATAATAAATACTAGAGAAGAATGAATGCTTGCGTTTGATTTTTGTTTGTTTAATAATAATTATTATTACTTCAGCCTAGAAAAGATTTTCTTCTAGTGTGGATTCTGTTACAGCATTTGCTTAGCTCATTCAAATGAAGACAGAAAAAGCTTCCAGCTTGGATACTTACATTGAAATTTCTTTATGAATGTTCTTTGTAGAGTATATTGTAATACTTTCAAGTACTCTTTAAATCACTTACCTTCAGCACTGTCCTGTTTGTGAAGACACAGCCCAATTCTCATTGCTAGCTACAACTACCCGAAGGGAGGCCTTAGCCAGGTGGGACTTGGTCTCTTCTGCCAGGAAATCAGCAACAGAACAAGGGGTCACAGTCTCAAGTTGTGCCAGGGGAGGTCTAGGCTGGATATTAGGAGGAAGTCCTTGGCAGAGAGAATGATTTGCATTGGAATGGGCTGCCCAGGGAGGTGGTGGAGTCACTGTCCCTGGAGGTGTTCAAGAAAAGTCTGGATGAGGCACTTGGTGCCATGGTCTAGTTGATTGGATGGGGCTGGGTGCTAGGTTGAACTGGATGATCTTGGAGATCTCTTCCAACCTGGTTGATTCTATGATTCTACTGGAACTGGCAAAAATTATCTCCAGTGCTGACACTGGATGGCACTGGATGGCAATTTCCCATTGTAGAATTAGCTATGCCTGTGAGTATGGCTAACTATTTTCTAGCTACTTTATACTATAGAGAGAAAAGAGATTCAGAGGAGCAGCTTAGGAGAAGATGCCTGGGAACACATAAGGCGGCCACTTTCAAGCCTGTGAGACATTCAAGTGAATTTTAGGTGAGAAAAGTCAGCACTTTGCACACAGCACTGTTTGTACCTTATTTTTTAAGCAATGCATTTAAAATTATCTATTGTAAATGCATTTCCAGGGGATGCAGAAATTTTAGTCTATAGTCTTAGGAAAATGTTTCTTTCTCCTGTTAAGATTTTATGAAATCAAGGTACAACTGTGAACTGTAAAATCACCTGTAAGGGGAGTTCTAAAGGGTAATTCATTATCAAGTGTCTTATAAAGTAATTCATACAAATGCAGCTGCCTGAGCCACTGATTTGGAGTGTAAAACTTCAAAGGTAAAGCTTATCGTCTCTCCTAGGAGAACTGTCAGGCATCATAACTCCTGAAAGTGAAAGACCTTGGCTGATTAATTTACCTGGTACTGCCCAGGTAAATAAAGGATCTGGACCAACATAGTTGTTACCAACATCTCATTGAGTGTAATCATGAGACACCTTCCTGAGCAGCAGCAGTGAACCAGCCCCTGACACCAGTAGTAAACACTGAGCAGTGCAGTGCGTGCTCTGCAGAACAACATACACAAGAAAGACAGCAAGCCATACCTGGAAACAGATTAAGCCAGTGGCACCTTACAAGCATTTACCTCTGAAAAACAAGAAAAGGTTTACCAACAGCCTGGTTTATTTATCAGTTTGATTTTGTTGGTTTGTCTTTTGTTTGTGGTTTGGTGGTTTGTTTTTTTTTTTCCCAGTGTGGCTCTTATTTTCTGCACAGGCCTTGTTCCCAGTACTGGTAAAAGAGGCAGCTGTGCAGTGCACCAGCACTGCTACCACTTTGAGGTGTCAGGGCAGTGGCAGCAATAGTGGCTATTGCTAAATGAGAGATAGGAGTGCCCTTAGAACTTGATAGTAGCAAGTCTGGCATTTAAGAGCACTTTGCCAGTACACTCTTTTCATGCTGAATACTCAACACTTTATCACTGGATTATTTGTGTGGTTCATACACGTAGAATGCTTTTTAATGTGCATCTCCAGCAAGAGAGATAAACCAGAATCCATGTCTGAGCAACAAGGGAACTGAGGGCTAAGTACAGGACTAAGATCACTCTTGTAATGGCCATGCTCTTACCCTACACTTGCTCTACCAGCTTCTTTGGGTAGTGGCAGCTTCTCTTCACCAAAATGGGTAGGTTTAGTTGTTGCTGAAGGATATTTCTTTTCACTAAACCCTCACTGAGTGACCTATCTTCATTCCTCCTGTGCTACTGCCACACCAACAGTGAAATCTGAATATCCTGTTGATTTTGTTGGGGCAATTAACAAGACAGGAATTATAAAATACATAGTTAATTTTATTTCTGGAAGGCCCCATCCACAATTATATACATATTAGTTAAACTTGGGTTCTAATTTGTTCGGGAAAATCTTCACAAAGATGCTTATGGGCAATTCATTAATTTAGGAGAATCAGAAAATTGGAAAAGTTTAACCACAAAATGGCTTTGCCTCACTTACAAATAGGTAGCCTGGAGCCCTAGGGAAAGTCTGTGCTATTCACTGTAGTGGAGTAGAAATTTCAAGATAGTCTCTGGCTCCTAAGTGGCAGTGTTGGAACTGGTCAGCCATTGAGAGGCTTCTAGATCTTCCCAGGATGCTGGGAAAGAGGCAGACAATCTCTGATCTGATCCTGGTTCCTCTTGGCACAGAGATTTGCAGACGTGCAGGCAGGATCTCCTGCAGATGTGCTCAGAGCACAATGTCAGTGGCACTTCTTGCCATGTCATGAGGCACTTAATGCCTTCTCTTGGAAAACTTGAGGCACTTAAATTTCCAGGTGGTTCAAGCCCAAAACATCAGGGCTAAGCTGGTCTGAAGCATAGGGCAGAGCAGAACACATTGCCCAAGAGCAGTGAGGTAGAGGCAGCTCAACTGCCTGCAACTTAGCTCGATGTATATATTTGCCTGAGTGTAATGTCTCTTTTGGCCACAGATTCACCAATCAAAATGGCATTTACAAAACTGACCGTATTAGGTGAACCCCAGTATTGTTCACCCTTATTTGAGCAAGACACCAACAAGTACCTAAACACCTGTGGGTACTCGTTTACCACTTTGAGAGGGGACATAATGGTCCAAGCCTTTGTTTTCTTCCTGCTCTTGCTTCCCCCATCAGAAGGGTGGGGCAAGCCAGGACATCTAATAGGCCTATTGGCCTTCCAGGACACCTGTAAAAGAAGCTCTTCTTACATCTCAGAAAACTGGTCCCTAGTGAAAAGTGGCCTTGCACTAAGCGAAAGGATTTTATCTGATTCCTTAATGGATCAGACACATACTGCAGAAGTGGCCTGTAGAAGTTCAGGTAGGAGATTTCAAAGAAGACTAAAGTTATGCCACCTATTTGATTCCTAGCAGACTTCTATGTGGATATTATTTAATCAGTACTCTCAGATAACAAATGACATATCACAGATCTCTGGCAGAATTGTTGATTTTCTTGACAATGCTGTGAAAAGCCTAAGCCATAAAGACACCAAGAGTTTTCTCTCTTAATCTGATTCTGCCACAATTGAATCACAGATCCATTAAAAAAGAACAGCCTGTAAGGGATCTCAGGAGGTCATCCAAGTCAAATTGCTTACCCCATGGCATTTCTGATGGCTTGCTGGCATGTAACTTCTGACATTTTTTTCCTCCCATCTGCTCTTAAAATCCTCCAATTACAACTCTCTCACTTCTTACTCCAGGCTATTGATTCCAGTGCTATCATTACTTGTAGAAAGTTTTGCTAACACATAACCTCTTGTCTTGTCTGTGTCATGTGCCTTTTTAATTTTTTTCTGGACAGTAACAAATGTTTCCATAGAGCTTTGCACTTGTGTACTTTTGTGTTTCATCATTTAATATATTTCTAGGAGATTTGCTGTCTATATCCTCTGCTGAGAAGAAAAATGTGAAAATTATCTTCCTTGTCTGAAAGTCCATACAGTTATTTGTCTGCACACGTATGCAGATGGCTAAGTAAAATGGCTGGGCCACAGCTTTTGGAATACAGAAAGCCCTACTTTGCAGTTTTTCAAGGTTGTAAAAGTATCTGTCAACCATCTACCTGTAAATTTATGTCCATGACTAAACAGGAAGGAGGATAAAGTCATTTCAAGCCTCATCCTTTCCAGAACCACACAATTTTTTTTTTTGTTTTGTTTTTCCCCCTCTTGGAGCAGTACTGCTGACTGACAAAACAGATATATAAAAGTGAGCTCTGCATTCTAGCAGCCTCAGAATTTCTTATCAGTTTCACAGATATTTCCAGAATAATTATTTTCCTTCCTCCTGTACACTGCTTGCCAGTGAGCATACTGGCAAAACACCTAGCAGTTAAGAGTGGTAAAGGAAGTGCAGACGTCAAAGAATCGTGTTTTCTTCGGGAAATGGATGGCTTGAGTTAGTATTTACAGCTGTCCATATTCAAAGAGCAATTAGACAAAAGCAGTCCATGTAACAAAATCTGGACTATCTAGAGAGCTGGTGATTTTTGACTGAATGTGTGCAAGGAGGATGCATGGTGGGTGCTGTGTAGGTAGCACCTTTCTTTATCTGGAAGAGGTTGTGCAGCATATTAAGAAGAAGCAGAATGCCTGGTGTATGCAAGAAGGTGATACTGAGCTGAGGATGAACTGCAGGTTATCCAGTACTTAGGCTTTTTCACTTGGGCAATTTTTACTGAACATAGTTCTGTGTGACAATTTGTTTACAGGTTATGTGCAGTACTTCTCATGTATGCTTACTTGCAACCTCAAAATGCATTTTTAAACAGAGAAACAACATTATACAAAAGCTAACTGTGTAAGAGGCTATGCTTGGGTATGGTTAATATACAGTTAGAAAAACATTTCTGAACTTGCGATAGGAAACACAATAAAATCTGAGAAATGTTGTCAATAAGGAACCATTTCATATGACAAGTCTTGCAATTTGATGCTAAAAATACAGTGACTACATTTTTCACAGACTTTTTGTCAAACTTTCATCAAGTAGATTTTTAAGAGGCTAAGAAATATTTTAAGGGTACTAGGAGCTGAGTCATAGTTGACATGCAGGTAGAGGTTGTCTCACCATGACATCCATTAAGAAATCCATATGAAGTGGTAGATGTGGTGACTCTTCTCTCACGTGGACAGCGCCAGAACAAGAGGACACAGCCTCAAGCTATGCCAGGGGAAATTTAGGCTGGAGGTGAGGAGAAAGTTCTTCACTGAGAGAGTCATTGGACACTGGAATGGGCTGCCCGGGGAGGTGGTGGAGTCGCCGTCCCTGGAGCTGTTCAAGGCAAGATTGGACGTGGCACTTGGTGCCATGGTCTAGCCTTGAGCTCTGTGGTAAAGGGTTGGACTTGATGATCTGTGAGGTCTCTTCCAACCCTGATGATACTGTGATACTGTGTGATACTTTTACTTTCAGCTGTGTTGTATGGTCACATTCTGACAATGCTGTGAGTGATGGTGATGAAACATGCAACACATCAGTTCTCACGGAACATATTTCTGAGACAGTTACCATTTTGATATAACTGTCAGAGACTGAGATAAACAATATGTCCCAACATCTCAGAAAAAAAACTTGTTCTGAGCTAAATTTCTTAGAAGTGCTAAGCAAGCATCCTGTTTGCACTCGCTGTCCCCAAAATCCCCTCTTGCATGAGCTCAGACCTCCAGGAGATCCCCAATATGAAACAACTGGATGAAAAAACAGATGATAAATGCAGAGTGAGCTTGCGTATGCTAACATGGGACCACCTGCCTGACTGCTCAGCTTGCATGGACTGAAAGTCCACCACTGTGGATCACCCCACCTGAAACTGAGCTCCTGCCACCTAACACACATAGTATGTGAAGGCTTCCTGTTGTGACAGGTGATGCTGATTCTGCCCCAGCTGCAGTCTAACAGCTCCTGGTTTATCAACGGCAGCCATCATTTTGGAGAAAGCGTCCAGGCAAGGCAGGGCTCAACTCTGGAAACCACCTACCACACTGAGCATGCCCAACACAACTGGGCAATGGGTCTGGATAAGCAAATCACTCATAGAAAATGCTAAGTGATTCTCAGAAGAACATGCATATTCCATGAGGCAGTCAGGTAACAGAAGGGAAGCTCTGACCTGTGGCCAGAGCACTCCCACCCACTCTCTTCAATTGGATTTTTGGGATGCCAAGTGACTCCGGGGTGATCTTTCTTCTCTCTGTGTGTGGGTATTTCTTTCTTTTCTTTCTCTTTTCTCACGTGCCTCTCTTACTCTTTCCCTCTAGTATCCCTTCCTATCCTTGTGTGTGTATGTCGTGTGGATGCAATAGAGTTAGCCTATGTGTTTGACACCGTTTGTGCATTAATTCTGTGCCTGAGAATTTGAGCCTCCCCTACCCGGGACTCCTCCAGACTGGGACACTAAGTGTCTGCTGGAGCTTTTTTTTTTTTTTTACTGTTATGCTGTCAATCACATTTTGTTATGCTATTGATCGTACATCAGATGTCATAAAGAGGTTTCTGAGTGTGTGGTGTAGTGGCATCTAAACTGTCTAACATGCCTTCTATCATCTCTTTCATCTAACAACTCTGACAACTACAGTAAATTTATTCATCAGCAGCCTGGCAAATCAGTGTATTTGCCCTCTAATATGGACACTGGAAAGCAAATAAAATACTACTAAAATGCTGCTCTACTAATGAAGGACAAAGCATAGCCCATCTTCCTGGTGATGAAATAAAGTACTAGACTTGAAGTTTTGATATCACATGTATCTGAATGCTGCCCATCTTTAATATCGGAGGCATGCAAATGGATCAGGTGCCCATGAAAGACAAGACTCTTAGATAATTATTTTCATTCTTCAGAAGAGGAGCACCAGAGACTACATGAGACTGAAAATTCAGTGCTGCTCTCCAACTCTGTTTATCACATTTGGTACAGTACTACAGGAGAAATATGACAGAGAATATCATAGAATTGTCACGGCTGGGAGGGACCTCAAGGATCATCTACTTCCAACTTTCCTGCCACGGGCAGGGACACCTCACACTATATCGGGTTGCTCAGAGTCACATCCAGTCTGGCTTAAAGACCTCCAGGGACAGGGCTTCCACCACCTCTCTTGGCAACCTGCTCCAATGTCTCACAAGCCTCATGTTGAAGGACTTCTTCCTAACATCCAATCTGAATCTACCCCCTGCTAGTTTTACTCCATTCTTCCTAGTCCAATCACTACCTGACATCCTAAAAAGTCTCTCACCAGCTTTCCTGTAGACCCCCTTCAGATGCTGGAAGGCCACAACAAGGTCTCCTCAGAGCCTTCTCCAGACCAAACAGCCCAAACACTTTCAGTCTGTCCTCACAGAGGGCTCTAGCCCGTGATCATACTTATGATGCTTCTCTGGACATACTACATCATGTCCATACATTTCTTGTAATAGGGGCTCCAGAACTGGACACAGTACTCCAGTGGGGATCTCACCAGAGTGGAGTAGAAGGAAAGAATCACCCCCTTGACCTGCTGGCAATACTTCTTTTGTTGCAGCCCAGGACACAAATTTGCACACAGAAAAGTCTTACTGTGGCATCTTTGTAGCTGAGTGACAGAACCAAGTGGAAGATGTTTCTTTGCATCTGTGGTGTTCACAGTTTTTCTGGGACTATCCAGTTTACAATCCAGTTTAGTTCACTACCTTTTTCTGACCAGAAGTTTCTGAGTGGACAGAGGAGTACTTTTTTCTGCCAAGGGTTGCAAATAAGAGGGGTTTGGTCTCCTGCTCAAAGCTTTGGCTAACTGTTATTTTTTGTGAAGTGTTTTCCAGAAAGTACCTGATAAGCTCTTCTGCTTCTGGAAAATGCTTATGCTTTGCTAACAGAAGCCTGACTTAGACCCATGCCAGGAGGGATCTTTCTGAAGAATTATAAACCAAACAGAAGGAACTATGGCACCTGGATTCTATTGCTACTAAGGATACAAATATGCAGCACACATGCTTCAGCCAGCTGAAGATGACAGACTCAGCATTTCTTTAATAGGCATGACATCAGTGTACCACGTGTAGACTTTGGGGCCCTAGGTAGGGAAGAAACTACAAATTAGAAAGAATAAAACCAGCAGTTTTTGTTCACCTTCTCCAGAAATAAAATCCTCCAGACACTACTTTTAATGCTTACATCAAGTTGGCCTTTCTTTTGCATTAGCTAGCTGTGAAACTGCTTTCTTCCCTAACATGTTCAGCAGCCATGTAGCTCTTATTTGAAACACCCAGCCCTCTTCAGCTGTACTCAGTTACACAGTTATGTGGGATGGGGATCTGTGACACACCATCAATTAATTACCTGGTGAATATCTTTAGCCACAGACCTTCAACATCTGGCATGCCACCTCCAGTCTTACTTAGTAATCTCAGTTGCCCTACAAAACTTGCATAATTTTATTCACTGTGTACTGTATGAGATACAATGTGTAGAAATTGCTATCCTGTAGGGCACAGGTGACTTTTAAATTCTCAGTCTCCGGAATGACCAATTTCTTTCTTCTAGGATTTGGCAATAATTATACCATAGTCTGTTTCAAATTCTTTCACAGGAGTTCAATTTTATTCCTTGTTTCAGAGAGATAGTACAGACAGCTATAGCAGGCTTCACAAATCTCCAGTAAGTCAAGATCACCCAGCAGCATTGCTGCTTCTGTCATTCACATGAACACAGTGTAACACTCATCACACTCTCAAAAACGAAAATTGTCAATTTGTTTTAAGCCCATCTACCAGACAGGATCTCTCCTTCTTTATGCTCTCTTTCAGTGCTGTGGCAATTGCAGTACATGTGTCTCTTCTCACTTTGTATTCAGATTTTTCATATACACACAGATGACGGGAGGCCCAGTTAGAGGTTCCTGGCTGATATTTTTAGAGGTTTGGTTGTTTCTTTAAACAACATAGCTCAGGTCAGATAGAGTGCTAGGGTTGCTACTTGAGCTTAAAAATCAAAGTGTTGCCAAGTGACAGATAAGGACTGTGGAAAGAAACTCAGAATTTTATTTCAGTAAGTGCATGTTTTTGTTATTTATATTTGCTGGGTTGTTTTCTTTTTGATCTCTCAATTGGCTCCACTTTATCCAGTCGTAGACTGTGATTATGGAAAGACTACAAGCAGCGTGCCTGGGGCATTCTGTCATTTTGGTTCAGGCCAAATGTGACATCACTCTGAAGTGACCCAAAATTAAGATATTTATATCACTTAATTAAAGACATCCAAATACTAAGTAACTATTCCAAGAACTTTACTACCTCATCTTCCCCTCTAGTAAGTAGAATGGCACTGGTATTCCTATAAATGAGATATCTGTAATAGCTAGGATGGATCATTTTCAGGAACCCTCTCTTTTCTCACTTAGCAGAAGTGGTCAAAATGAAGGCAGCAACAAACCAGCAAGAGAAATTGCATAGAAAGAAAAATCACAGAATCACAGAAAATTAGGGGTTGTATGGGACCTCAAAAGAGCTAGCCCAATTTCCCTGCCAAGGCAGGATCACCTAGAGTAGATCACACAGTAGTGCATCCAGGCAGATTTTTGATGTCTCCAGAGAAGGGCACTCCACAACTTCTCTTTGCAGCCTGTTCATGTGTTTTGCTGCCCTCACAGTGAAAAGGGTTTTCATATTCACGAGGAACCTCCTGTGCTCCAGCTTACACCCAATGCCTCTTGTTCTATCATTGGGCATCTCTGAGAAGAGCCTGGCCCTGTTCTCCTGACACTAGCCTTTTGTGTATTTATAAACATTAATGAGGCCACTTTTCAGTCTCTTCTCCAAGCTAGAGACCCACCTTCCTCAGCTTTTCTTTGTAAGGGAAATGTTCCACTCCTTTAATCATCTTAGTGATTCTGTGCTGAACATTTTCAAGCAGTTTCATGTTCTTCTAGAACTGAAGGGCCCAGAACTGGAGACACTAAGCTGGGGGCAGATGTGATTGGGTTGGAGGGCAGAAGGGCTCTGCAGCGGGACCTTGACCGCCTGTACAGATGGGCAGAGTCCAATGGGATGGCATTCAATAGCTCCAAGTGCTGAGTGCTGCACTTTGGCCACAACAACCCCATGCAGAGATACAGGCTGGGGTCGGAGTGGCTGGAGAGCAGCCAAACAGAGAGGGATCTGGGGGTACTGATTGATACCCACCTGAACATGAGCCAGCAGTGTGCCCAGGTGGCCAAGACAGCTAGTAGCATCCTGGCCTGCATCAGGAATGGTGTGGTCAGCAGGAGCAGGGAGGTCATTCTGCCTCTGTACTCTGCACTGGTTAGACCACACCTTGAGTACTGTGTTCAGTTCTGGGGCCTCCAGTTTAGGAAGGACATTGAGATGCTTGAGCGTGTCCAGAGAAGGGCGACCAGGCTGGTGAGAGGCCTTGAGCACAGCCCTACAAGGAGAGGCTGAGGGAGCTGGGATTGTTTAGCCTGGAGAAGAGGAGGCTCAGGGGTGACCTTATTGCTGTCTACAACTACCTGAGGGGTGGTTGTGGCCAGGAGGAGGTTGCTCTCTTCTCTCAGGTGGCCAGCACCAGAACAAGAGGACACAGCCTCAGGCTGTGCCAGGGGAAATTTAGGCTGGAGGTGAGGAGAAAGTTCTTCACTGAGAGAGTCATTGGACACTGGAATGGGCTGCCCGGGGAGGTGGTGGAGTCGCCATCCCTGGAGCTGTTCAAGGCAAGGTTGGACGTGGCACTTGGTGCCATGGTCTAGTCTTGAGCTCTGTGGTAAAGGGTTGGACTTGATGATCTGTGAGGTCTCTTCCAATCCTAGTAATACTGTGATACTGTGATATTCCGAATGTGGCCTTACCAGAGCAGAGGGGGAGGAGGACTCCTCTCAGCCTACAAACCACAGCCCTTCTAATACACCCCAGAATGGCACTGGCCTTCTCAGCCACTAGAGCAAATTGCTGGCTGATGGTCAACCTCCACCCATTAGGATCCCCAAGTCCCTCTCCTCTATGTTGCTCTCCAACAGGTCCCAGACTTATACTGGTTGATGGGCTTGTTTTTTCCCAGGTGCATGACTCTACATTTGCCCTTCCTGCATTTCATTAAATTTCTCCCTCCTCAACTCTCCAGTCTAAGTCTGACTGAATGGCAGCACAGCCTTCTGCTGTGGCAGCCACTCCACCCAGGCTGGTGTCAGCAGTAAACTTGCTGACAGTGCTCTCTGTTCCCTCATCCAGGTTGTCAATGAATATATTGAATAGTACTGGTCCTAGTACTGACTCCTGAGGGACTCCACCAGTTACAGGGCTCAAACTAGACTCTGTCCCATTGACCACAACTCTGACTTCTTTCCTTCAACTAGTTAAAATCCACCTCACTACCTGGCCATCCAGACCACACTGCCTCAGTTTAGCTGCAAGTGTGCTGTGGGAGACAGTGTCAAACGTTTTACTGAAATCAAGATAAACCACATTCACTGCTCTACCATCATCAATCCACCTGGTTGTGTCCTCATCAAAGGCTATCAGGTTGGTTAAGCATGACTTCCCCTTCGTAACATGTTCACTGATCCTAATGACTCTCTTGTCCATGATATACCTTGAGATGTCACTAAGGATAAGTTGATCTGTCACCTTCCTGAGGACGGAGGTGAGGCTGACCAGTCTATAGTGACACGGATCCTCCTCTTGCCCTTTATTGGAGTGACATTTGCTTTCTTCCAGTCCTCAGGGAGCTATCATCAGCCCCACAACTTACCAGTGATGGAGAATGGCCTGGCAATGAGTTCTGCCAGCTTCCTCAGCACCTGCAGGTGCATCCTATGAGGACCCATGGATTTATGGGTATGCAGACTACTTACCTGTTCCCTAACCCAGTCCTCATTAACCAAGGGAGACTCTTCCTTTATCCTGACATCCTCAGGGGTCTCGGGGGGCTGGGGCTCCTGGGGACGGTGGCCAACAGTATAGACAGAGACAAAGAAGGTAGTATCTTCTTTGTGTCCTGTCACCAGTGCACTCATCTCATTCAGCAAGGGGACTACATTACCTCTAATGTTATTTTTTTCTGCAATGTATTTCATGAAGCCGTGTTTCTCACCTCCCTCTGAAGGTTCAACTTCAAGGCCTTAGCTTTCCTAGCTGTCTCTCTACATCCTCTGACAACAGTCTTATTCTTCTTTCAAGTGGCCAGCCCCTCCTTCTATGACCTATAGACTCTCATCTTTCACTCAAGTTTGCCCAGCAGTTCCCTATTTAACCATGCAGATCTCCTGGCTTCCCTTCTCGATTTCCCACCTGTTTGTATGCTCTGATCCCAAGATTCTAAGAAGTGGTCCTTGCATGTTAGCCAGCTATCTTGGGCCCCTTTACCTTCTAGTTCCTTCTACTTACTAAAAATCCCTGTATTTAATAAAAAATCCTCAAGCGTCCACAATATTTACTCAGTAGCTCTGCAATTGCAGGGATTTATTTTGCATGGCCTCAGTATTTTTTATGTCCCTGCCCAATGCAGGGAAGTTGAAACAACACAATCTCTAAAGAGGTAGGAGGAGGGACAATGGTTTTAAATTGGAGCAGAGTAGATTTAGGTTGGACATAAGGAGGAAGTTCTTAACAATGAGAGTAGTAAAATACTGAAAGAGGTTACCAATGGATGTGGTTGATGCCCCATCCTTGGAGACATGAAAGACCTGATCTATTTGCAGGTGTCCCTGATCAGACTTCCTGAAACTTCCCTGTGTTCTATCAGAACACACAGCAAAATAAGCCCTCGCCTATCTGGATCTTTCTCATGAGACTGTAGCAGTCTTCAAATGGAAACAGATCAATAGGATAAAAAGAATGCAAATATAAACATGCACACATGACACAAATGTGTCAAGTCAAGATTGCTTAATAGTCTGCTTTTGCACGTTGTGCTGTAAGACACATTTGCAAAAGGTACTCAGAGTTTACCTGAAGCAAACTGAATTTGGTGAGAGATTGCATTTTTTTTGAAAGGTTCACTGTCGTGGAGGGCCTGTAGGCCTGAAAAGAGGCTTGTTTGTGCCTTGCCTTGCCTGGACATGTTTTTCTGCCAGGACCCCTGGTTGTAAACAGGTTGTGTAAGCCCACGCACACCCAGCTCGTGGCTCCCTGGGTAAGTCCATGTGATCCCCATATTTGAGAAAGTCCAGGCAAGTAGCTTCTGTCTATTATGGTAAGGTTTGGCTGACTGCCAACCTGATTGGTCATTCTAGTGGCCAAAGAGGCCATTAATCTCGGCCCATGTTCAATAAACAGGGGTGCACAGGAAAACAATGTGCTCTGACCATACCCGCAGCTCAGCTCGGACCACACTGCAGTGCCCTGCTGCTCTGACTCACTTGCATGGCTCAGACACAGCTCTGACCCACACTGCAGCGCTCAGCCACTCAGACCCCCACGCTCGGACACCATTGCATAGCTCTGATGCTCAGAGGCTCAGACCTCATGCTTTATTTGCAGCTCACCTGCCTGCGTACCTTTCTTGTAGAGCTCATTTAAGCCTGCATATATACACATACACATATAAAGAGCCCATAGCTTCCTAAGCCAGTTGTGCACTTCTGCAAGCTATATTGCTAGCAGGACCGGATCCTGCTTTACCTACGGAGCTCAGACTCCTAGCAGCCACACATGTGGCCTGGAGCCATGAAGAACTGTGCCAGAGACAGCACGGATATTCTTCTCCTGCTCCTGAAATCCTGCCAAGCTGATAAGCCCTGGACACAGCATCCAGAAGAAGACAGCAGCACCAAGGCAGAGATCGTCTCTCACCAGAACAAAGGTCAGAAATATTTCCCCAGAAACTGGGAAGATTCATCTTTCCTCTCAAGACGGGAAGATTCCAGCCTCAAAGAGTCCACAGGCAGAGACCCTGGAGAATTGGACACTAGGTACAGGTTGTGACACAGCCCCGGAGGGTGATTAACAATTAATAATGCTTGTGAGTAAAAGCTTTAATACCTCTGTAAATATAAGCTGCCTCTGCCATAGAGCAGAAAGTTTCAGCTCGCTCTGCCGGGCAAATAGCATAAAGATCCCAAACGGCATTACGCTGCAGGGAAAACTTTTCTCTCTGTTTATAGTTTGAATGTTTGCCAGTTGATTAACAAATTCCCTGTACATATTTTATCCTAAATTGTTTTCATAACCGTGTATGAACTTTAATATTAATATACAGTGGTTGGGGGTGGTTAGAGTTCAGAATATTGAATTTAATAAATATATCTTTTTATATAAAATTTATATCACCCCAAATTAATTTCTCTCCTCTGCCAAATAGGCGTAGGTACTGAGAATTCCCTCCGCAACAAACACTTAATAAAAGGACCATGACAACTTTGAGAGTATATGGACTAGGTCTTAGTAGATTACTTGGTAATTTGAACAGAAATGAGCACATTACCTGTGTTTGTCAAATAACAATAAATATTAACTTAAAACTGCACTTATGCTTTCTTTTTATTTCTGCACACTTTAAAGCTGTAAAAGGAACCACTAAACATTAAAGCAGTTCTTAACTCATCTGATTATATCAAAATCCTAGTACTGTGTGTTGTCTACCAAATAAACACCAAAAAGACCACTGAAATACTTAAAAGATTAAAAAGTGAAGTATAAGAAAAATCTGCACTCAGTGTATCCTATTAACACAGTCTTTATTTCCTTTTTACAAAAAAGAAAAATGAAATAACAACAGAGAAAACATACAAAAAAAATTAAAAATCAATGCTTTTGCCTTAGTCTCACTGAGGAGCTGAGCAGGCAGAGTCCTGTCTGAAAATTTTGACAGTATATTCCACTGACAAAGGGAAATAAAGATATAGGACAATATACCCATGCAGACACAAAGTACAAAATGTGTTCTGTGGCCCAACAAACACTTTTGAGGTTGCCTGTGTCATAACAATTTTCAAATTGTTACTTTTGCTCACCCATGCCTTTACACAGCACAACTTACAAACAAGTTACATATACACATATATCATAAAAAAAGTTTTGTATATGGTCTAACTGCTACAAATTAAGGCATCCTAACAGCCATGGTTTTGCTGGTGAGGTTTATGTCTCATATTAGTGTTTCAAAAGGATGTATTTCAGGTATTTCATCAAAGTGAGACATCATTTTCCAACAGTCCTGGCTCACCGGAGAGGTCCCAGGAGACTGGAAAATGGCCAACGTGATCCCCATCCACAAGAATCTTCGGATGGAGGAACCTGGGAACTACAGACCCATCAGCCTGACCTCAGTGCCAGGGAAACTGATGGAGCAGGTTATCTTGGGGGTGATAAGAGCGCACCTGAGGGATGGCAAAGGGCTCAGGTCCAGCTAGCATGGGTTTAGGAAGGGCAGATCCTGCCTCTCCAACCTGATCTCCTTCTATGATCAGGTGACCCGCTTGGTGGATGTGGGGAGGCCTGTGGATGTGGTCTATCTGGACTTCAGCAAGGCCTTTGACACTGTCCCCCACAGCAAACTGCTGGCCAAGCTGTCAGCACATGGCTTGGATGGCAACACTTTGTGCTGGGTTAGGAACTGGCTGGAGGGCCGAGCCCAGAGAGTGGTGGTGAATGGTGCCACATCCAGCTGGCGGCTGTCACTAGTGGTGTCCCTCAGGGATCTGTGCTGGGCCCCATCCTCTTTAACATCTTCATAGACGATCTGGATGAGGGCATGGAGTCAGTCATCAGCAAGTTTGCAGATGACACTAAGCTGGGGGCAGATGTGACTGGGTCGGAGGGCAGAAGGGCTCTGCAGCGGGACCTTGACCGCCTGGACAGATGGGCAGAGTCCAATGGGATGGTGTTCAATAGCTCCAAGTGCAGGGTGCTGCACTTTGGCCACAACAACCCCATGCAGAGATACAGGCTGGGGTCGGAGTGGCTGGAGAGCAGCCAAACAGAGAGGGATCTGGGGGTGCTGATTGATACCCACCTGAACATGAGCCAGCAGTGTGCCCAGGTGGCCAAGAGAGCCAGTGGCATCCTGGCCTGCATCAGGAATGGTGTGGTCAGCAGAAGCAGGGAGGTCATTCTGCCTCTGTACTCTGCACTGGTTAGACCACACCTTGAGTACTGTGTTCAGTTCTGGGCCCCCCAGTTTAGAAGGGACGTTGAGATGCTTGAGCGTGTCCAGAGAAGGGCAACAAGGCTGGTGAGAGGCCTCGAGCACAAGCCCTATGAGGATAGGCTGAGGGAGCTGGGATTGTTTAGCCTGGAGAAGAGGAGGCTCAGGGGTGACCTTATTGCTGTCTACAACTACCTGAGGGGTGGTTGTGGCCAGGAGGAGGTTGCTCTCTTCTCTCAGGTGGCCAGCGTCAGAACAAGAGGACACAGCCTCAGGCTGCGCCAGGGGAGATTTAGGCTGGAGGTGAGGAGAAAGTTCTTCACTGAGAGAGTCATTGGACACTGGAATGGGCTGCCCGGGGAGGTGGTGGAGTCGCTGTCCCTGGGGCTGTTCAAGGCAAGGTTGGATGTGGCACTTGGTGCCATGGTCTAGCCTTGAGCTCTGTGGTAAAGGGTTGGACTTGATGATCTGTGAGGTCTCTTCCAACCCTTATGATACTATGATACTATGATCAAGAGATGTGGTTTAGAGGAAGAATTCCTGCAGCTCTGGCTCATCAGTACTCTTTTGATTGTTGGATTTCTGGCTTGTCCTATTGATGTCCTCAAGCCTGGAGAGAAAAAGAAGAAAATTACCCAGTGTAATGCAAGCAACATAGAGGGATTTGTCTTGTGTTTGTTTACCCTATTTTATTCCATTTGCAAGTACAGAATTCTGAATTATCTTTCACTCTGGGCTTATTTCTCTAAAAACACACTACATAAAATACTTTTTAATATTGTGGATTCTTATTGAACTTCTTGTAGCTCCTATTCTAAAATCAAAACTGAAAGCCAACTAGTACACTTCCATAGTGTTATGGTAATAATTGACAGAATGTCCAAAAATTCCTTTAGAGAAAACAACCAGTGATAAAAAGATCTATTACAAGAAACATTAGACAGATCTCATTTTCTTCTGACTGCACTTGTAAGGGGATCTTTACTCCAGAGAAAAAAACACTTTCAGAAGATTAATTAATTAGACTTAATTTATGTGTTTAAGTAGAATATAGTGGTGAAGGCCACAGGAAAAAAGGCAAGAAGTAATTCTTTCTGACATGGAGCCTGTATCTCTCTTAACATTGCAATTTAAGTAAAATCTCAATTCAGTAAGACTATGAGATACACTGACAGGGGTAACTTCTCAAAAGTATGTCTCCACTTCCACACTATGTAAATAGAAAATAAAAAAGAAATTTTAAAGTCTATCCCTTGTCTGTTAGACTAAAATGACAGCTTGCCAGTTAAAGCTGAAAACTTAAACTCTAGGTACTTGTAAACATTATTTCTTCACTTAGCAATGTTAGCTTATATCCACTTACTATTTTAGCAGTATGCCCAGATTACCACCTGGTGCAAACCTGATGCTAGATTCTGCTGATTGCCCCTGACGTATGATGCGATTTTTGCTGTTACAACTGCAGCTATAGCAGCTAAGCCATTGGTACTGATATGGTGAGTTAGTGCATACCTTAATGTACTGCAGGGCTCAGGTGATTTAAATTGTGGGAAAGAACCATTCACTGGCACACATGTAAGATGCACAAGCATTTGCCTGGCGTTGTAATATGCAAGAAACTACCCAATTCTTCCAAGAGGAAAAAAACATTCCAACATGTTCTGCACTTCTGAGATTCACTCCAAAGTGGAACAGGCTGTATCAAACTTGCAAAGGATGCCTTTATTTACCCTTCCAGCAGGTGGTTCTGCTGCTCTGCAGTGGCAGCTGGCTGGGCAAGCCTTGTTTGTCACTGCTTCTGTGGAAATGTCATGCTGCCAGGGGTTTCTCGCACAACAGCACTTACACAAGGCACTACCAAACTGAAACAACTGGCTACAACCAGGGTAAGGCTGTAACACAAGGGTTAAGATCAATGATTTTGTTATTACTCTACAGTCTGGACAGGCAGCTGGGTGTTTTGAATGTAGACTGCCCACTGGTGCTCACTCAAACTGCTGCTATGCAGGAGTCATTATCCTGCACTGGAATTTCCTCTTTGTTTCTAGGTTAGGGCAAAACTTCTTGGAAACTTCACAGTTCTGTTTTTGGCTTCACATACACTGTGCCAGTGACTTCAGAACAAGACTGCCATTTCTGTCATGGAAATTGACTTTTTAAGTATGGGAAGGTCCTGGCATTGGAAAACAAGTAAACTCAAATAATTTATTAGACACTTACAAAAGCCTTAACTTGGAAGAAATGCAGGCTGCCAAAATCCAAAATTACTATTTTATAATTTTACCAGAAGCGTTTTCAAATGACATAATTTTGATGTGAACAGCCATCCTTTTCAGGACTAAAGATTTTAAATCTCAGTTTAGCAGAAAAAAAAATCACAAGAATTCATGAATGTTAAAAGTTGAATTAAAATGACTGGTGATTTTTAGAAAGCATTTAATTATAAAATAAACATTTTTTGTAAAATGTGGGGGTTTTTTTCCCCCAAGGTTTTTATGAAACTTGAGGGACTTGCCTCTATCTGCCTGAGGTAGTCCTGATGTATTATGACTAAATTAAGGAGGTTGAACACAGTCAAAGTTATCACACTTTAGAAAAACAGTCGAAGGGAGAGCAAGAAAAAATCATGAAAACAGGAGAGCACTGGAAACTTGAAGTACAACATTCTACCTCATGTTCTTTGTACTCCATTTAGAGACAAACTTTTTGCTCTCCTTGAGAGAGGAAATTTAATTTCCATTCTCATCTGGTACTTGACTTTCATTCAACAGAAGCTGAATTCCCAGCCAAAGTGTGTTATACTCCCTGGTGGATTTACAAGTATTAATAGTTTCTATACTTGCTTGGAAGTGATGTACTGTAGCCAGTTCAGTTGTGACATCAGCAGAAATCCATCATAAATTTCTACTTTTCTAGGAATTTACATGTTCATCTATTTCCCTTCTGGTGGTCAATCAATTTGAGTATTTTATTTATGAATAAAGTTATCAAACACATGCAATTAGAAAAAGCAAAGGGAGAGGGATTTGGTACCATGCATAAGCACATACCAAGCATAATTACACAGAAGTTCTTCGTTCAGCGTGCTAGAGGAAAGACTGGTGTAGCTGAAGTAAGGACCCTAAGGAAGCACAACATCAAATCAGTTAAAGACATGCAATGAGCTTACCACATGCACAAGATGGAAGTCTACCAAAACATGCAGTCAAATATCCACAATAGCACTGTAGCAGATTTCATTTTGAGTTAGAAAATCTTTGAGACATGTGCTGTAGTCTTTTGGGCTGCTGTGAAAAGTATTTCTTTCACAATTCGATGCTGGAAACAATGATGTGCAAACATGGCTTTTTCACAGACAAAATGTGTTTTATACTGCGTCAATACTATCAGAATTACCTCACGCAACTCTTCAAATTTCTTAAGGTGCTATGAAAAATGCTCATGACCAACAATCTATCAGAACATCTTTGAAGACTGTCTCTTTGTTGTCATAAAATCTACAAATTGTTATGGCGTTATGAATATACTACGTTAAATCAGGTGTTTGACGACGTGGTGTAAGAACTTTATAGGCTTAAATCAGTAGTTCAGACTCTGATTCTGAGTAAACCTTAATAAATGAAGTCCCATTTCAATTTAGCTATTTTATATCTCTTAGGTTCCTTTGATGTTTTCATTTCATTTGACATTCTGCTATATAGCATTACTGTTCTAGCAGTTCCCACGAATATAGACTGCCCACTGCTTCCCAGCTCTCTCTTTCCACTGTTTCTTTTCCATATTCATTTTGTTTTCTCTGTGCCTAAGATTTTCCAGTGTTTTTCTCCCATTACTTTGTCATACTTTTTACAGTATATAATTCACTATCCTTCCTTCTCCTCCTCTTGGCCTGCCTTTTATGTCTTTTTTTCATGCTGAAATTATTCTTTCACCTCATGTCTTTCCATCCATTCCTCCCTCCCCTCCTACCTTGTCTTTATTCACAGAGGAATAAATAATCTACTATTCCCTCACATTCAACTCTTTATTGTATCTCCAGATGGTTGCATTTCTCCTCTTCGCTCCACAAGCACACTGCACTCACAGTATTTCCTACTTCTGTCTTTTCATTCAGTACCTCTTCCTTTCCCTTGCAAGACAAATTTCTTTGAAGCATTCTCTTCTTTCTCTCTCTTTGCTGCTTTTCGCAAATCCAATCTCCTAATTTTGAGACACCACTTTTTTTTTCCTGTTGGGATCCCAGAAGGGGCACTCTGTTGACCACAGAGAAACGATAATCTAGATTCAGTACATTTTGCTACAGACAAACCATACCTTCTGTGACAAGAATTCTCTGTTATGAGGAAAGGGTGGGCAAAGACTGGTATGGACAGCTTCAGCACCTCAGTGCTGGCTGTAGCTCCCACTGAAGCAGGAAGGATCATTTCAGCTCTTTTCCTTCTTTATATTCCATCACTTATTTTTTATCCTGTTGGCCTCATTAATCTTGGCTGGCTAGCCTTTCAGTTTTTTACTCCTCAGAAATCCCACAGATTCAAATGTTACATTCTTATCATATGATGTCACTCAGAGCAACATCAAACACTATCTGCAGGTGAACCATATCTCTGTGGAAAACTCTGAACACTGAACAGGTGAACCATATGCACCCATTATACATGAGCAGTATCTGCCACTTCTTGGGAAAGCCTTCCAAAGCTAAAACAGTGGGTGGTCAAATATAGTAATTTGTGTGCATTCCTTTGATATAGAAATGCAGAAGGAAGAAGCTGTCAAACTTATTCATTACTGAAATAGACAGGAGAAAAAAAGCCCTTCTTCCTTTTAGTGCACTCACTGGCTTGTTTCTTCCTTTTGTGAGAGCTGCTGGATTTCCTTTGCTGTCTGCTGTCTTCCTTCCTAATGAGGTAAAAGGCAGCGTTGATGAGGTTTTGATCAGGTTTGCTGTTTGACAGTTGTTGTTGTTGTTTTGGTTGCCACTTAGTGTCTCCATTATGGACCGAAAGGTTCCAAAAGGCCTTTTCAGATGGTCCCCCACTGGCTCTCCAGAGCTGAGTGGAGCCCGCACAAGTCCTTTGCCCCGGTCTTTTTCCTTTTCCTCATTCAGTTCTGACTCTGCTAACTCCACTTGCACTACAGGCTCCTCAAATGTTACTCGGAGTTTCAAATTTTGTGAGGTTCTGCGTTTTGAAGATGGAGACTTAAGAGCACTCTTAGGGCTGGTGGCAACTTTTTGAGCAGCAGCACTGTCCATGCTGGATGGAGAGCTGTCTCCACAAAACTGGCTCTGAGGTACTGTAGCAGACTGATATGGGACTTCATTATCTGGATCACTGCCCTCTGAAGTAGGGGAAGGACTGTGCCCATCCACAGACTTCGAGACCCTGATACCAAAGGGGAAGCGGCGTCCTGCTGCAGAGGTGTGCTTCTTAATCATCAGATGTAAGCTCTCTGTGCTCTCAACACTCTCTACTATGGGCTGAGGCCTTGGTTTGTCAGTTCTTTTCACAGGCATGTTTTTATGGTCCTCAGAATTAGCTGAGTCTGTGTCAGATTCACTGAGTGACCTCTGCATCAGCTGCCTCAGTCTGGCTAACTTCAGCTCCCGTTTCTCTGGCAAAATCTTCTTCACATTCTTGGAAGATGCATGAGCATCCTGAAATTCCAAAGTCAGCTTTTCCTGCATACAGACATTTTCAGAGATTTCCTTCCCCAACAACTGGCGCAAGATTTTATCAGAGTCCTCATCTTTTATCTTGGGTCGAGTACGACTAGAGGTTCCCAGGCTGCCAAGAATCTGAATCCCATCCTGGGTGTTCAGCTTATGTTTTGGTGGAGACAATTCATCTCCTTCAGATGGTTTCCACTGGGGTTTGGCAGAAGCTGGAGATGATGGCAAGCTTAAAGAGAAAAACAAAAGAGGAAATACCACAGCCAAATTAATGCAGATACAAAATGTGAAACTGTCTTTCCAGTGTATGTGTCTGTCTCAGCTTATTGTTACTTATCCTCTTCCTCATTACTCACACGGAGTTCATTAATATGATATCACATTTAGGATGGACAGAAAAGAGGATGTAACCCCACTTCTACTCCTAATCAGGATTTGCATCTCTTCACCTTCTCTTACAAAGATGACTTCTTAAAATCAAAACTTAGAATGGCTACTTCAACACTAAGATGGCTAAGAAAAATTATGCATAGACTACTGTTTCCTAGTTGTGGGGTTTTATACATTTTAAAAAGCAAACAACCTCCATAAGGTCAAATGCTTATTTCCAAATCACACCATAATACAAAAGTAGCTTATTCTAAATACTGCAAAGTACCAGCAACAATTTAAGAAATCACCTGGCATTAATAACAGCCATATAAGGCCTCATAAAAAGCCAGGGCAATTTGCACTCAAAATCTTGTCAGATATGAAGTACTGAAAAGCACGGGAAAAATGATGAGAATTTATTTCAATACTACTAGAATAATAAATGTAGAACTGCAAATGCTGTATAGTGAGGAAACAGCAATCGCAAGTCTGATTTGTAAAAAAGTTAAATTATAGAGACCATTTCTTTCCCTGTGACATATGCCAGAGATCATAATATTCCAAATTCTTCTTCCAAAACACTTTTCCTCTAAGCAAAGGCAAGGTGACAAAATTTAGGTTAGTGTCAGGCAGTTAATTCATGAATATACTTTCTTTTTTTGCAAGCTGCTTCTACTCTGATGAGCCCATAGTTCTCACAGCACACGAAATTCACAGGCTTTGCTGGTCAACTCATTTTCAACTTATTTTGCACTTTCTCTTGTCTGGCAAACTGAAACAGACATTGAAGTTAATAAGTATGCACCTACAACAACAATCATTCATAGTAAAAGGGATAGGTTTTCTTATATCTGCTGCTGGATGCTTGGATGATGTGATAATATCTGCAAGTGAGTTTTAGCTGGAATGAAAGGTAGTAGCTAACTATGAAACAAAATTTTAAATAGAATATAACTTTCAGACTTGCTTACTTAACTGAAAAGATGCTGAAACCTACCCTTTCACAGGAATAATGAATGATGAGAGATCTGCTCTCATTTGATCTTATCTGATACTGAAAGTAATACAGTCACAGTATTCAGATGTGAGACCACCTGGAAAGATCAGTCTGCAAAAACTACAGAAACCAAATGAGCTGGAGGACAGGATTTGGTCCGGTTGTCCCTGCTGAGCTGGCAGACAGGAAAGACAAAGATCATGATTTTCTAGACAAGGACAAAAAAGTCTTTTCAGTTTTCTACTTCACCATCAAAGTGGGACTTAACAGCCCACTTCTAGCTGAAATTCCTTTACACAAATACTTCTCCCATCTCAATGACTTTGTTACTGGCTTCTGTAACTATATGCACTTGTCTGAAATATGGAGACATTAAATTCAGGGACATAAAACATTTGCCCAGAAAAGAGCTCAAGATTTTGTGAGGATGGAAAAGAAACAGTCACTGATCCTTTGAGTTCATACTTGATGACCCAAAGCTCTGATCATCAGTGTGTGTGTAAGCTTCTATGTTGGCTCCATACTTTAATTTATATGTAATATAAGCAGCTCCCTAAAAACCCTGAAATAAGAAGAACTGTATATATCTTCCAGAGAGGAAATGGAATGATAAAATTAGTCCTATTTACATGGAGTTATTTAATTCCTTTCAAAGTAATTTTCAGGTTCCTATCTGTGAGAATTTGTATGCTGGACTGACTTCCATGCAACGCTTTGGAAATCTATGGCAGAAGTCAGAGAGATATCTTAGCAGACGCCAGATCCAGTCCTCTGCTTTTACTTCCCTCCACTTTAAAGTTTCTCAGTTCATGTCTATTTCTGAGTTTCCTGACAGAACAGTGAACAATACATAAAATTTCAGGAATTATTTATTTTTATACAAACTACTGCAGGCAAAAAAATGCAAAACATTAAAATGAACCTTATTAATCTGAAAGCAGCTTTTGTCGGTTACTGGCTTTATGAATTACTGCTGGCAGTAAAGTATGGTGGACCACCACAAGGTCAAACTTTACAATTATCTTAGGGATTTCTACAATCCTCTGCTATTCATTTAATAGAAAATATTCTATTTCACTGTCAATCTGATTTTCACTCCATTGGGAAATACAGACTGTTAATGTCATAGTGAAAATTTCCAGTATTTACACAACATTACACAGCCAAATTCTCAGGTCCAAGCCCACAAGGTAACAAAACACTTCTCCTTACAGAGTATGTCTTTGATCTAGATAGGTCACAACTTCCCTTGATGGCTGATGTATCATGAAAATGCAAATCCAGACTGCAGAACAATTCCAGTCATCTTACCTCGGGGATGTGGGCAGTGACTTGCCCTCTGACCACTGCACTTCTAAAAGTTGCTGGAGCTGGTTCTGTAACGTCACACGTTCCACTGTCTGCCTGCAGGAAAATGTAAGAATGTTTACCTTGAATTCTAAAATTGTGAGCATTAATAAGCTACAGGATAACCGATACTATCCATTCAACTCAGTGTTTAAAAAAGTTCTCTTCACCTATTCTTTACATAGTACTTGGTTCTAACTACGTATGTAAAAGAAGAGGAAAAGGACAGATTAAAAAATCACTGCCTATATTTGGTGGATGGCTTTTAGCCAGCTAAATAATATTTCAGGCAACTGCTCTTGCCTTTTCTATCTGCAAATTAATTCAGAGAAGCATCTCTGCCCTCTAGGAAAGTCTGGCCTAATCACCTTCAGTGGAAGGCTGGAGCTAAGTATGACCTCTGTGTCCTCAGGGGAGTAGTATAAAACACAACTGCTTGCTGCTCAGCCTTACCAAAGGTTCTACCTGTGCTGTGCACCCTCCTTAGACTCTCACCAGTGCCGTACTTACTGCAGTTTATCATGTTGTGGTGCTGTGATTTATACTGCTTCATAAATAACTTCAGAGACTAATGCTTAAAAACCTCTAATAGTACAAACAAATTGCTAGCAATGCGGCATCCATGCTAGAAAGTCTATTTAACATAAAACTGTAATCACAATCTCTGTTGTCCTACCACATACTTATTTCCATAGGATGGACTCTTGAGAAAGATAACCTGCAAACCTTCAAGTAGATCTACAAGAATGAAGAATCAATTTACCACAAAAAGTTCTTCTCCACCTCCCTGCCCCCATCCAATGTAGTCCTTCTAGTCTAATATCAAAACACTCCTTTAGTTTGTCAACCACCACAGGTAACATTTGATCTTGTTTAATGACCTGTAAGCTCCAGTGCCTCTGAACAAACATTTGGGCAGTGCCTCTAAGTTCCAGTGCCTCTGGACACACAGAATTATTGGGGAGCTACTAGAAAACAGCTTTTTGTTACTGAATATGTGCTGTTGTTCACATGGAATACAGTTGGTACAGTTGGTTTCTTCCCCTAGGCCTGATCAAATGACCATGTGAAAATGTCTTTTTATCTGCTTCTCCCAGGCTCTGCTTCTGTTGCTGTCGAAATAATAACATCTTTCGGGCTTTTATTCTTCTTGGATCTGCAGAACTAATACCCCCACCAGTGAGCTGGACTCTCTCCTAGCTCACATGCCATCAGCAGAAGATTCAGCTGAGTTCCAAATGCAGTCTTTATAACTGTCAATGTCAAAGCCAGAAATAATCCAGATGACTTTTAAAACAAGGGGTTGTACTTGCAACACTGGCAGAAAAAAATGTTTTAAATCTGAAGTGTTACAGAAATAAAGATGGCTCTTGACATACTGCCTTGACATCATGTTTTACTACACAACCCTTGTGTAGATTCTTTATTCCTTTATTTTTCTATCTCCCTTTCTCTTGCCTACACAGTTCCTTAGACTATTTAAAAATTATTCCTATCATCTGTCAACATTGGCTTATTCTGCAACTCTTCAGACACTCTTCTTAAAGAGTCAGAGAAATTTTCGTTTATGATTAGATTATGATGCAATTTATCTAGTTTATTTGCCCTTTATGATTCCTCCAGCTTCTATTTATAAATATCTCTGAAAAATGCAGCTAACAGCTTCTTATACTTTTAGCTCTGATGGAAATCTCTGACACTTCTTCTGCTAAGTTAATGTTCTCATTCTGTTAAAACATTTTATTATTATAAAAGAATTAAAGTTTCCTCCATTTTCACAGTTCAGCTGATTTTAATAAATTGCTCACAGTAAGCCACAACTTGATCAGTAAATGAATGGATAATGGGTTGAGGCACTGGGCTCTACTGAAGTATCTTCTGTAGTATGTTGTTATCCTTCCCTGTTTTGTGTCAAATAAATCCAGAATGACCATTCCACAAAGAAGAAAACTTAGTGAAAATAAGATTAATATTGTAAAGTTTATCCTGTTTTCCTCACTATATGCTTATATAACATTTACTGCCATCGAAATAAGGGGAAAAAAAAAGGCAAAACAACACAATAACACCAAACAAAACAAATCAGAAAACTCTCAGCTAATCAGCAACTTACACACACCCTTACAATGGCACAATATTTTATTTTTTTAAAATTCAGCTATTTTTACTGATACTGCTGTGCAATCTCAGGAAAATCATAGATGTCATTTACAAAACACAGAAAAGTGGTAGCAATGGAGGATATTAAACCTTTTTTTTTTTTTTAATCCTCCTCCTTTGAGTCACGGTTTGCTGTGATGTCTAGCCTCCCAGAGACTTTGGCTTGATGACGTACCAAAAGGAGCAACAAAAATCACATTCACGAATTGCTTTGCACACTCAGATCCACAATGACCTGTCAATGAAGCACCATTGTAAAAGAAGTCTAGGGAAGCAGTAAGTCATTAGTTCTGACTTGGTCTTTTCAGCTCAGGAAAGTCCAAGCAATATAAGTCATTACTGCTAGTGTTAGTGCTGGAAAGCACAAAGTTCAGAATTTTCTGCACTGGCAACAAAGGGTTTTTTAGAGAATAAGTACAATTGTAAGGCCTCGGAAAGTGTTTTTCATAGACTCTGAAAGAAATTAAGAATTTTGATTAGTAATTAGAATTTTGATTTAGTAATTAACAAGAGAACTAAATCAAAGCTTTTATTTTAAAGCCAGTAATAGCATTTTTTGTGGGCCACTTCCCTTTTTACCTACAAAAAGAATTGTTTAGTTCCTTCCCTCTTTTGGGGAAAATCACAGGACTATCATAGAATCACAGAATAACAGGCTGGAAGAAACTGCAAATATCTCAGTTAATTCTCCTGTGAAGATCTGATGGAACATTTGCAATTAGCACTTCTTTCTTTCAAATGAAAAAGGTTTTACTCTCTGAATGGAGACTCAGAGCTAACTTGGTAGATTACTTGTCATCTGAGCTGCTTTGGATGAAAGAGCTCAAAAGATGTGAAGACTCTGGCAAAATGTGATGGTATTGTTTTGGGTTTCTACCTTTGTGCTAGATTGAGGCAAATTGGAATAATTTAATGAGAGAAATTAGATTATATGCTGTGAAAAGGAACAATGGTCTGCTTCACTTGTAGGCTTGCTGAGATGTATAAAAACAAGAACACAAAACATAGGTAAGACAGATCAGGAGAGTCAGTGTGTGTGTGCCTCTGTTGCAGGGGGTGCCTTGGGCTGCTTCTGTGCAACTAATCCTTCTGTTTTCTAACACTCCCCTCTTTCTAACCCACTCCAGACTCACCTTGCATGTAAAGTATATGCTTGGATAAGGTAGAGGGAAGGAAAGTGGAAGGATGGTTGGGAGCCCCTCCTAGGGACTCTGATTTCTGAGAGGGGCATTGTGTTTCTGTATTACTTTTAACTTGTATATTTCTGTGTATAGCTGTATATAATGTAGATACCTGCTTGTATATTGTGCTAAGCTGTAAATATAAACCTTAACTTCCAGCCGTCTGAGTCTAGTCTGGGTGATTTCCTAAGTTGGGGTTGCTGGGGAGCAGGTAACTCCCAAACCATCACAGCCTTCTTTTCAGGACTGCCTCCAAAAAGCATGAATGATTAGGGCAGTTTCTCTCTATAACAGCTCTACGTTGACTTGATCACTCAAAGAGCTCATAAAAAGAGAATGAAAGACAGTTTATGACCTTTGAAGATAGGTCTTGCTAAGTGCTGCTCTAAGACAGTTTCTGCGCTGCTGTTCTTATGCAGTATCAACCATTTCAATCTTGTCCCTGTGGCTGGGGACATAACAGATTGTATGATCAGGTCATGTTTACAGCAGCTGAAGGAAGGCTGGAGAGCACATTAGGGCCTTCTGTCTTTACACTAACCATTCAAGTAATCCATCATTATACAACCATAATTCCTCCATGTCCATTAACAACTGCAGAAGTAGGTGGAGAAAATACTGGAAAGCCATCTCAGAAGCCCAGGTTGGAGCTATTCCTATGTAACAGCAGTTAGAAGTGACTTGGACTTCCATTTGTTTCCATTTGATTCCTTCAGGATCTTTAGAGGTGCCTTCACTAAATTGCCTGCTATGCTAGAGGCAAAACTCCTTGAAAAGCTGCCCCAGACACGTACTTCATACTGTCCTTGGATATTTGTGCAGGATGGGGCTGTTCCTTCAACAGCCCCAAGGCCATTAGGGCACAGCCTAAGTGCGTTGCTGCTAGTGAGATCTTCCACAACAAGGCAAGGATAATTGGTATTAACTGGAGTTGCTGACGCAGATTACACTGGAACAATAGGCATAATGGTTCAAGTTTTGTCCCCTCCATTAACTCTCAAACAAGGAAGCAGAATTGCCCAGATGGTTCCTTTTAAGTCATCAGTGCCAAAACCAGGAAAAGAGGAATGGGGCTCACAAAGGTTTGGTTCCTCTGGGCAGCCATTAGTTGCTTTTGAACAAGAACTTTCAGACAAGAAACCAATGCACAAATTCACTATCACTGGAAAAGATGGAAGGCAACTGAAAAATAGCAAAATGCTACTGGACTCTGGTGCAGATGTCACTATCATCCCTCGAGCTGCATGGCCCACGGAGTGGACTTTGGACAATGTGACCAATGTTGTGATAGGGATTGGCAGGGCCTCTCCAACAAAGATCAGCTGAGACTTCACCACAATGTGAGATGAGCAAGAAGGCCTTGCAGCACAGGTAAAACCCTACGTGCTGAATACCACCATGTGGATCTTAGGATGTGATGTCCTGAGTCAACAGGGCTGTGTGATACAGACGTATTTTCACTAGCGGCCATTGCAAAGAGTGACACCTGCCTGACCATAAAACTCACATGGAAGACTGAGACCCCTGTCTGGGTGGACCAATGGCTGCTAACTGCTGAGAAGCTCGCTCATTTAGAAACCCTGGTTCAAGAACAGCTGGAAGCAGGTCACTTGGTACCTTTGACTAGTCCCTGGAACTCTCCAGTGTTCACTATTCAGAAGTCTGGGAAATGGAGGCTGCCGCAGGACCTGAGAGCAATAAATGCAGTAATGCAGGACACGGGAACCTTGCAACCAGGACTGCCCTCACCAACCATACTGCCAGAAGAATGGGATGTGGTCATGACAGATCTTAAAGATTGTTTCTTTACAATCCCATTGCATTCCGCCGACAAAGAGAAATTTGCATTTACAGTGCTATCTACTAATTGTGCCGCACCAGCGAAGCGCTACCAACGGACTGTGATGCCACAAGGTATGAAGAATTTGCCAACCATCTGCCAGTGGTATGTGGACCTCGCTATCACAGAGTTTAAGAGCAATCGTTGCAGCTTGCCCTGATTGTGCTTGTGTGCCTATCCTACAATCAGAGGGGGTGAACCCTTGAGGCCTACAACCCTGACATGGCAGACAGATGTGACTGAATACGCCCCCTTTGATTGGCTGAAATATATTCACATCTCTGTGGACACCTGTTCACATATGATGTGCGCTACAGCACATCCACTTTGGCAAAAGCAGCATGACAACACATGCTACAGGCGTTCACTGTGATGGGAGTCCCCAAAGAAACAAAAACAGAAAACAGCCCAGCATACAGATCTGAGTCGATACGACACTTCTATGAAGACTGGAACATCAAACACATCTTTGGAGCGTCATACAACTCAATGGGAGAAGCAATAGTGGAATGTGCCCATCAAGACTTGAGAAGACAGCTTTCAGTCATACAAAAACAGGGGGAGACAGGGTCTCCACATGAAATCCTAGGGAAGACTTTGTTCTCAACTGGCTTAATGTTCAGGGAGAACAGGACTCACCAGCGGAATTACACAGAGACAGTAATCAGAAAGACCTGTCACAAAGTCAGATTAAAGTCAAAATCTTTCGACCAGAACATAACGCTTGGCAGGGACCATATCAATTGCTAACCTGGGAAAGGGATATGCTCGTGTCTCCACAGGTCACAAGATGCCTTGTTGGCTGCTGGCAAAGTGGATCCAACCATGGATAGACGGGAAAGACCAAGAGTGAGCGAGGAGGGAACAAGAGTCTTGTATCAGATCATGCAAACTTTATGGCCAATACTTCGGTTTCTACATCCAGGTAACACCAGCACCCTACATCACCTGCCAGATGAACAAGCTTTCTTTAATGCAGTAAGAAGCAGGAAGTTTACTGAGAGCCAGCAACAACAACTAGAGCAGTGCTGTGATTCTCACGGGTCTACTTGTCAGCCGTGGATATTGTTACATCATAGGCACTGCAGTTACAAAGGGTGGAGAAGTGTAAATAGATTTGATGAGGATTTTCACTGGCAGTGTCCAATTTGTCAAAATCGCATAGAAAGTTGGACAGTGGGATGGTATTTTGAGGCGTTCCTGGGAAGACCTTTATCAGAACTGCCAGGAGCAGCAAATAATCCTAGTGTTCCAATGGCATTTGCAGCGCAACAGCATTTCACAAATGCACTAAGTTTGATAGAAAGCCTAGAAGTAAGGTATAGTGCATATCTTTTTTTTCATATTCTAAAGTTAGTAGCTCTAAATAGACAACAGACGCAGATCATAGCATGGGAGTGTGGCAAAAACATCAAAATTCCTGAAAATTACAGGGTGAGTCCGGAACGGTGGGAGTCAGAGAAAGAATATTGGGCAACCACAAAGGCAAAATGAAAAACAGGAGTGCATTAGGGCTCTTAAAATTTATACACACTCTTCCATGATTGTGAGGATTGTCTGGATTTCTGGTCTTTTGAATAGCGATTCACTGCCACTTTCACAGCACCAGGGGTAGGAGCGGGAAAAGTTTTGGGGTTGTTAGATAAGCTTGGTTACTGGCTTGTTAAACAAACTAATACTACTAGCAAAGCTCTATCGGGTTTATTTTTAGACGCTGATAGCGTCTGACATGCAACTTTGCAAAACAGGGCTGCCATCAATCTTCTGCCTCTAGCACAAGGCCATGGGTGTGAAGACTTCAAGGGTATGTGCTGCATGAACCTGTCTGATCATCCAGAATTGACACATGCCAACATCCAGTGTTTGAAAGATGGTGTATCAAGACTCAAGAAAGAAGGTAGACAGGCTTGGCTTGACAAGATCTTTAGAGACTGGGGTTTAACAGGATGGCTTAGAAGCCTGGTTGATATGATTGTATATATACTTGTTATTTTCTTCACGATCATTGTATTTTTACCACGTGTAGCACAACGTGTACAAGATATGATCAGCAGCATAATATCTGCAATATTTAAAAGAAAGGGGGAGATGCTGGGGTTTGAGCAGAACTGAATAGTCTGAGAAGTGAAAAGAACAGGCAGGATAAGACTAGGGTCACTGATAAGAGGCATAGCTGCAGGGAAGCAGCCTTGGGTAGAAGCTGAGAAAAGTTTACCTGCTATTTTGTAGCTGAGCTGTGCAAAGGGGCCTTGAAGTGGGGCAGGCTGGTCAGCCCTGGGAACAAGCAAAAATGTTGTGGCTAGCAAAGCGTATCAGAATTACATATGTATGTACCCAATCCACTATATAAGTATCATGCTTAGCTTCAATAAATGGATTGACCTTCTATGTATCATATTGGTATAAGCTCATGTCTTTCCAGTATCCCACATGGCCTTTGAGTAACCCAGCAGGATAGCACAATAGACTCACATTTCTTTGTAGAAGTGGAAGAAAAGGTTGCTGATGCACTTAGCAGAGCTACAACTGAAGCTTGAAAAAACAGGCAGCTGAAGAGAAGCAGATTTAACTCCAGCTGAGACAAGCAAAGACACTTAGACTGATAAGAATCATTTAAATTACTTCCAATGCACACAGCCTGTGAGATGGCAGTGGAAAGACTTGGAAAAGTGTTATGGCTTGTGTCAGGAAATCAGAACTAGGTTATTTCCATGGGGGTAAACAGCCTGCTGACTGACAAAACAAGCCTTTCTTTTCCCTATGAGAGGTAATGTATCAAGTACTGAGTGCACACTGAAGAGAATCAAAACATGAAGAATCCACTGCTGACGCTTCTACTTCCTGGTGTGTGCGGGTGTTTTCCAGCTGCATTGTTATAGGGAGAATACAATTCATTATATATTAATATCAGACGCTAATGTAGACTATTCAGCAACTACTCTGTGTTCTGCTTTGTTGTTTTTTTTATTTCAGATGATTTGTATATTCCAGTATTCCTCAGTAAATTAACCAACTGCAGAAAAGCTGGTACTTTGAAAATCCAATGATGAGTGTCAAACTGCACAATTAAGAAAACTGTGAGAACTTACAATAATCCTTAGTTAATTATTTCTACCTATGAGAGCATAAATGTAAAAGAAAAGTGAAGATATCATAAAGACATGATGCCTTTATAACACAAAATGTAGAGTTACAAAATTAAAAATAAGAATACTTCTAATGCAGGAAGGAATTCTGTAATGACAGAGAGGATTGCTATGTTGTTTTTTTTCTTTGCTGTACAATTGGTACAAAACAGAATCCTGGTTATTTCTCACAGGGTGAATTAACAATAAAGTTTATTTTTATCCTTTCTAGACATGCAGTTTCAAACTAAAACCTGTATCACTGTAATGGGTTGGCCCCAGCTGTCAGCCAAGCAGCTATACTCTCACTGTCCCTATGCCTTGGGGTTGGAGGGACAAAATATAGGAATAACAGAGTCAAAAAGTGTTCACGGGTCAAGAGGAGGACAGGGGAGATCACTTGCCAATTACTGTAATGGGCAAAAGGGACTCAGCTTGGGGAACTTAATTAATTGCCAATTAGTATAAATTATTGATTCAGGTATTCAAAGAGGAAGGACAGACATTCAGAACACCTAGGCTCAACTTCACTCCTAAATTCATCTGCACTCCAAGCCCTGCTTCTCCTCCATCCTCAGGCTTTGCTCCAGGCACCTCTCTTCCCCTCTTTTCATTGCTGCAGGTTATACTTTTTTTTCCAATGAGGTGGCAAGTTCATGTCTAACAGTTTCTCTATGCTCCTTCTTTCTTGACAATATTCAACCATATTCCTGTGCTCCAATATAGGTCATTAACAGGCTGCAGTCTGTTTGGGAAAGCTCTGTATCTGGTGTAGCCTTATCCACTGGCTATAATCCTTTCAAGGGGTGTACCTGTCTGAGCATGGGTACTCCACGGACCACAGTTCCTTTAGGGGAGTGCCTGCTCCACCAAGGTACACCACTTGCTCCTCTGACCTGGCTACTCCCTCTGTCACTCTCTCCCTCTGGCATTTTCTGCCCTTTCTCAAATATGTTTACACAGAGGTGCAACTAACTTGGTTGATGGTCTTAGCTGTGTCCTGCAGTGGAAATATCATGGACCAAGTTGTGTCCATGAAAAGGCAGCCCCTCATCCATTGCCATAGAAGCAAACCCTTGCAACTTTCTTACCAACAGCATTGTTAATTTATGCCCAGTACAACTGCCCATATGTTGCTCACTTAAAATGATACAGTCTCCTCCAAACGTGGGATTATCAGAAGCTGTTTTTATGACTTATAGTAAATGACAAGTTATTGATTATGTATCTAAGTTGGAACAATTTTAACTCAGTGCTGATGGTTTCAAAGTCTATTGACATGCTAAGTCACAGTAACTGCTCCTACAATAAAAGCAAGCAATTGCATAAGTTCATGTTTCAAAATAATAGGTTCTTTACAGAATCTGGATTAAAAATCATACAAAAATTAAGATCATCTCCTATGAATTAAAAACAGACCGTAAGATACTTCCTGGGTAGCGATTGTGGCATTCAGTGATCTTCCAAGACCAAAAACCTACTCCAACTACTATTTCCACTATTCCTACCAACACCAACACTCAGCACTGTAACTAGGAAGACCTGTTTACTGTATATAAAAACATGCTGTGCAAACACAAATTCTGCTCAACAATTATATGATCCAGAGATATGCAAAGGGAAAAGGGACCCAATCACTTCGTAACATACCCTTTCCCCACTCCCACTCCCTTCCTCTCTGTTCACAGCAAACTGTCACAAGAATAGCTGAAAAACTGAGATGCTAAAGGTGAAGGGGCAAATGCTTGAACGCAGAAAAGAATGAAGAAATAAGGTAGAAATATGAATTGAAAATATCATATATAAAAGTGGGAAACGGACACTGCTAATAAAGCGAAGAGGAAATAGGGTATTAAGAATGATTCCTCTGCTAACAACGAAATACTTACTCCTTCAGCTGCTTAGTTAGCTTGACGACCTGAGAGGCCAATGACATACATGTCTCCACCACAACTAAGTAGCGGGAACACATGGTGTGCCCATGCCGCTCAGCACTTTGTGAGGGTTTCTCTCCCACATGGTTTTGCATGGTGACATTAGCTCCATATTCTACCAAAGTCTGTGGAAACAAAAGGAAACATCGACATTTTTAAACGTAACTCTGCTGTGAATTCTGGTCAATCACAAGAAGGGCTGAATGCAAAACACACATGAATAAAATGCTTGAAAATGCTGGTTTAAGTCAATTATTTTTGTAAATCAGTCACTGACAAGTCTGTGTGGAGCCCGATCTCAACATACAAGATATTAAAATCTATTAGTCAGGTGCAAGATTAACACAGAAGAATAGGCTGTTTCAGAAGAACTATAAAAATTCCTCCTTCTTCTCCTCTTCCCTTGCAGTTCTGATCAAGTAATTTGTTTTCTGTTCATTTGGTTGTATAGCACACCTGGGTGTAGCATTCACACACTAGAAACCAAAAGAGGACTAAGACATATACTGAGTCTCTCCCGAGGCAAAGTAATAAACTTTTTCAGATGTACTAGTCCATTACTGAACACTGCTTTATCTTTGCAAATGGTAGACTTGGAAGAGAAGGGCAAGTGCAATTCAACATATATCCATGCTAGAAAACATCAGAGTCCAGGGAAGTGAGCACATAGCTAGTCTGTTTGTAGAGGGTGGTGACGAGCTTTAACAGCTTACTAGGTCTTCTATTTGCTGTTCAAATGATCTCCACACTGCAAGCTATTACAACAAATCCTTGGAATCTTGTTTTAGCAATGTCTTTGCTACAATTTTCCTGGTCCTTTTGAGGTTCAGCTCTCAATTTCCTACCAGAGCAGCATTCTTGAGTTTAAAACACTCAACACAGCAGTCCAAACATTCTGATTCTTTAGCTCAGTGATGTTTGGATATGAAAAATATGGTAGACACTTTCCAACAACTCCTTTAGGTTAGACAGGTACATCTTTTTTTCCCAGAAAGGAATCTGTAAAATGATTTTTTCAATCTTATTTATTTTTTAATAATTATTATTTGTGTTTTAGTTGTGGGGCTTTTTAATGCTGAAAGAAGTCTGAGTGCTCTGCACTTGCATGGTTACCTTCTATTTTTTAAAGAAGAGATATTCAAATATGTGTTAGCTACATATTGGTCTTTAAGAAAAAATAATGGTTTATATGCTGATGCACATACCCCTGTGCTACTTCCAGTGCCAGTACCAGATTGCTGCTGATAATGTCCAAGTTATTAGTGTGACATCTGAGTTACATCCAGACCTTAGGAGTGTCTGCTAAATTTATATAGAAAGGAAAATTATGAACACTCTTCCACTGCATCTCATGTCAATGACTTTGGTCTAATTTTCCAATAAATAAAACAAAGAAGGGAGAGTTATGAACCTGTAGAAAGCAATCTTGGAACATGGTAGGAGTGTGACCTGTTCAAAAACACTGCAAATGAGAGAGCCAGGGAATCACTGACAGCCTGTGACAGCCCATCTTCAGTGCTGCTACTTATAATCTCCCTGCATCCTTTATCACCTCTTTACACTAGATCATTCACTGGACATTGTTTTAAATTAGACTCTTAAGTCACGAGGCAGAGGGCTTATTTTTTTGTCACAGCACAGCAAACCATCAACTGCAGATACAACTGTGTTAATGAAGTGACATTACTAACATTGTATATTTTTGTTGTCATTAGGTATTTCCATTACTTGATTTTCATGGCTTCACTTCAACACAGAATATTTGTTGATTTGCATATTTATCTAAAACAAAACAATCCTGAGAATTTGAATGTATTTATTAAGTTCAGGGGGAATGCAAGACTATTCTTTTATTGGTCTATTTTCACACAAAGATGCAGCCTGCAGAGGTCACCACTGTTCAAAATTATTTACTCTAATTTCTCTTTCAAATGCTTTGTACATCTTGAAGAGCTACTGGCATTCCTTTGCACACACTCTACCACAATGGGGCTCCCCAACAGTAAATCATAAACTCTCTGTCCACTTTTTTACAACTGATTAAGGCAATTGTCTACAATGCAATAATAAGACCAACTAGATTTAGCACAGGTGTGATGATTTAATTTATTCTCATAATAGTTTGTACAGGGCCCGTTTCTGACATCTTTAGAAGAAAGTTATATTCCATCAGTGAGGAAATGCAGAGATGCTCATGCCCTTCACGTCTATTTGATGTTCTTTTCAAGCCTATTTACCCAACTCAGCTGTCATCTGTTTTTCTTTTTTTTTAATTATTTTTTTAATTGCATGAGACTCTCAAACTAGCTTTTCATGGAGATATGCCTTCTCTGTGTCCAGCTATATAAATAGACTGTTATAATAATAAGCAGCTACACATCCGTACATTCAACATGACAATGTGCACAATTATATTTAGCTTTCTGAAGAGGTCAGCTAATGAGAATTAACTATGCATTATTTCTTTTATGGTTGAATTAATACACAATCTTAGAATCATAGAATCAGCCAGGTTGGAAGAGACCTCCAACATCATCCAGTCCAACCTAGCACTGAGCTCTAGCCAGTGAACTAGACCATGGCACTAAGTGCCTCAGCCAGGCTTTTCTTGAACACCTCCAGGAACAGTGCCTCCACCACCTCCCTGGGCAGCCCATTCCAATGCCAATCACTCTCTCTGTGAAGAACTTCCTCCTAACATCCAGCCTATACTTCCCCTGGCACAACTTGAGACAGTGTCCCCTTGTTCTGTTGCTGGTTGTCTGGGAGAAGAGACCAACCCTCACCTGGCTACAACCTCCCTTCAGGTAGTTGTAGACAGCAATGAGGTCACCCCTGAGCCTCCTCTTCTCCAGGCTAAACAACCCCAGCTCCCTCAACCTCTCCTCATTGGGTTTGTGTTCCCAGCCCTTCACCTTGATGCCCTTCCCTGGACACATTCCAGCACCTCAACATCTCTCTTGAATTGAGGGGCCTGGAACTGGACACAGGACTCAAGGTGTGGCCTGACCAGTGCTGAGTACAGGGGAAGAATAACCTCCCTTGTCCTACTGGCCACACTGTCTTCTGCATTTGCAGTGTTCTAAAAGGTGCTGTGGATCAATTCATGTGTAATAACAACATTCACATGTTTAGTAATATACATCTGAGACCTCAGACTGTGAGAAGTACTGCTCACATTTTCCTCCCCAACTTCCTTTCATCACTTTGATTTCTATTTCTTGTCTTTCTGCCAAGTGGTTATTTATTTATTTGTTGATTCCTCTCCAGTTACTGATTTTTTTTTCTCAAATACAGTCTCATATTGTCACCTTACTGTATTCACTTGCAATAATTATTAGTACTACTTCCTCTTCAAAGAGCTTTTACTCAAAGTGACAACACCAAATACTGAAATGTACTTCTGTGACAGTTCTAGTAACTTGTATGGACATGTTCAACGTGAATTTGAGATATTTTGCCTAGCCATTTAGTTCAACTCCACAACTTTTTTAGTATGTCTGCACTGAGTAGTGATACTGTGCAGAGGTATCCAAACTAGTTTATCCAGATCTGGCTCCCAGAAGTGCTGTACTGTATTGCTTTCGGTGGCTGATTCAGCGAGATCTATAGAAATGACCATCACTCCACATTCTTAGGAATGGACACATTCAAAGATTACAAATTTGGAAAGGATGGTTTACTTAAGGTGGAAATTCTTCTAAATAGAATAGTTATGTTATACTGCCCCTGCATCAGAGAGGCACGCCTACTCAATGGAGAAAGAAACAGAAGGAAAACATCAGAACAGCAAGAAGAGTATGCATGTCTACACTGACTGACCTTTTGTAATATAAAAATATACAAATTAGCTGCTTACATATATAAACAAATCACATACATAAACACAATAACCCTAACCCTTTCCTCTTGCAATCCAGCAGTTACTTTATGATAACAATAGCACCATTGACAATAGAATCCAAAAGCCAGGAAGTTACTGGTATTTCAATCTGAGTCCTACTGATTTAAAGTTCTTCCTTCTGGCATATTTTAATGTATCAGTAACTATTCCGATTTTTAAGATCCCCTATAATTGTTTTAATGGTTGTTGGCATTCAAGCTTGATATTGAGAGATTTCTGATATAGCTGTCACTCTACCTGTATGCATCCTAAATAGCCATGTTGAGCAGCTATGTGAACAGCAGTATTTCCATCCTGGTCAACTTCATCCAGTGAAATTCCTTGTTCTTGCATAAACTGAAGAAGCCACAGAAGGATCTTCTCCTAGTGGAAGGAGTAAAGAGATGTCACGAAAGACATTAAATAATAAAAAATGTACTAGAGAAATACTGTTTCCATTGTCTGTTTCTAAAACTGTCCAATAATTCCTTGTTTTCAGTCTTTCTTAACTGTGTAGGACTTAGTGCATCCTAAGTATGTCCTTGATATTTTGTTTGTTTTTCTTGGGCACTGTGGTAAAGGGTTGGACTTGATGATCTGTGAGGTCTCTTCCAACCTTGGTGATACTGTGATACTGTGATACTGTGATACTGTGAAATACTTTCCTTGTGTATGAAAAAGACACAACAGGAAAAGTACGACTACTGTAACACATCCTGAGAAATTCTACATTTAAAAAATGCACGTATGTCTGTATTTTTGAGAGAAGGCTTAAGCAGAACAGTCTGGATGTCAATCTGAGTATCAGCTTGTGAAATTTGGTGATTCCCATGACTGTAGGGATAGACAGGTACAATCTCTTTAGGAAGGGCAGGAAGGGTAGGAGGAGAGAAGGTGTTGCCTTCTCATCAGTGTGCAGCTGGAATCAGTGGAGCTCCATCTGGGGAAGGATGATGAGCTGGCTGAGACCATATGGGTTAAGACTACAGGGAAGCGAGGGGAAGGTGATGTTGCAGTAGGGGTCTGCTACAGGCCACCTGATCAGCAGAACCAAACAGATGAAGCCCTCCACAAGCAAATAGAGGTGGCTTCATGTTCACAAACCCTGGTCCTCATGGAGGATTTCAACCACCCCACCATCTGCTGGAGGGACAACACAGCAAGGCACCAGCAATCCAGGATGTTCCTGGAATGCATAGGTGACAACTTTCTCCTTCAAATGGTAGAGGAACCAGCAAGAAAAGGTGCAGTGCTGGACCTTGTTCTCACAATAGGGAAAGGCTGGTGACCAATGTGAGGCTCAGAGACAGCCCTGGGTGCAGTGACCACATTGTGCTAGAATTTAAGATACTCAGGGCATCTAGGAAAATTTATTCCAAACTCATGATCCTGGACTTTAGGCATGCAGACTTCAATCACTTCGCAGATCTGCTGGATAGGTATCATGGGACAAAGCCCTAGAGTGCTGGGTTGCTCAAAGGCCATGCGGGAGACCAGAAGGACATGAGCTTATACCAATATGATACACAGAAGGTCAATCCATTTATTGAAGCTAAGAGTGGTGCTTATATAATGGTTAATACAATGTGTATAATTCTGATAGGTTACATAGTAGAATATGAGATGTCCACATGCATAGAGGCAGACCTGACCAACTACCTCCCTTAATCCCCCTTTGCGCAGCCAGCTACAGACAATGACTAACTTTCACAGCTTCTCTGCCAGCCTTCCCAAGGCCACTTTTCTGAAGCTGTGCTTCTTATCAGAGCGACCTTCGCCTTACCCTGCCTATTCTCCTTATTTCTCATACTGCTCAGTTCTGCTCAATTCTGCTCAATACTGCTCAAACCCCGGCACTAGAGAGAAGGGAGGCTCAGAACAGCTAGTCCATATTCAAGGGCCACCTTCTCTGTCTCCAGGAGCAAAGTACACCAACAGAGAGGAAGGCAGGAAAGAATGTTAGGAGACCTGCTTGGATGAGCAAAGAGCTCCTAGACACAATGGCACACAAAAAGAAAATCTACAAGGAGTGAAAGACACTTGAGGCTATAGTCTAGTGATTAAGGATGCTGGGGTGAAGGTTGGACTGGATGATCCTGGAGGTCCTTTCCAACCACAGCGATTCATAGTGATGAGACGTTGCACTGAGGGATTTGGTTTAGTCATGGACTTGTCAGTGTGAAACTAATGATTTGACTCGATGATCTTGAAGGTCTTTTCCAATCTAAGAAATTCTGTGATTCTGTGACAGCTAGAATGGGGGGCATATCAGGAAGCTGCCTGAGCAGCAAGAGATCTGGTTAGAAAGGATAAAGCTCAGTTAGAATTAAATCTAAAAACTTCTATAGGTACATTAATGGCAAGTGGAAGACTAAGTGAAGTGTGGGCACCTCTCAGAAAGGAACAGGAGAGCTGGTGACAAGTGAAGTGGAGAATGTAAAAATGCTCAGCTTTTTAACCTCAGTTTTCACTGGAAAGAGCTCCAGAAGATAATGGCAAGGACTGGAAGAAGGAACATTGTAAGTGAAGGTCAGGTTTGTGACCATCTGATGAACTCAAGAGTGTACAGTTCCCTGCAACCTGATGGGATACACCCATAGATACTGAGATTGGCAGACAAAGACACTAAACCACTCTCTACTATATTCCAAAGGTCCCCCCGACTGGAAAAAGGGGACACATAACCCCCATTTTCAAAGAGAGAAAGAAGGATGATCCAGGGAACTATAGGCAAGTCAGTCTCATCTCTGTGCCTGGTAAGATCAAGGCACAGATCCTCCTGGAGGCACTGCTGAGGCAGAAGAATAACAAAGAGGTGACTGAGTAAAACAAACACAGATTTATCAAGGGCAAATTGCACCTGACAAACTTGGTGGCCTTCTATGACAAGAGGAGAGCAGCCAATGTCATCTATCTGGACCTGAGCAAAGCCTTTGGCACTGTCCTACATGACATCCTGATCTCCAAGATGGTAAAATATGGGTTTGATAGATGAACCATTCAGTGGATAAAGAACTGGCTTGATGGCCACACCCAAAGAGTGGCTGTCAATGGGTCCATGTTCAAGTGGAGGCCAGTGACAAGTGAAGTCCCTCAAAGACCAGTGCTGGGACCAGTCTTGCTCAACATCTCTTTCCGTGACATGGACAACGGACCCTCAGCAACTCTGCTAATGACACCAAGCTGTGTGGTGCGGCTGACATGCTGGATGGATGCGATCCATCCGGAGAGACCTTAACAGGCCAGAGGGGTAGGCCCATGGCAACATCATGAAGATCAACAAGAATAAGTGAAAGGCCCTACATCTGGATTGGGGTAATCACAGGTACTGACATAGACTGGGCAGTGACTGGCTAGAGAGCAGACCTGGGCAGAGGGACTTGGGGATGCTTCCAGATACTTGCAGCCCAGAAAGCCAACTGTATCCTGGGCTGCAACAAAAGAAGTGTGTCAGCAGGTCAAGGGAGGTGATTCTCCCTGTCTACAGTGCTCTGGTGAGACCACACCTGGAGTACTGGGTCCAGTTCTAGAGCTCCTGTTACAGTGCTGTGGAAGATAAATGTCTTGGCTTGCCCAGGCATGATCCCATGGTCCCCTTCCCTCTTCTGGCGGGAAGGGGGGGAAGGAAGCAGAGTGTAGGGAGAAGACAAAGGTCTTGGAGGCACCTACCTGGAAGATCCAAGACTTGCCCAGACTAGTTCTTCCCAAATAAGGGAAAGCAAGCTCTTGACTTCACCTAATATGGTCAGGTTTGGCAAAGTGCTGTTCTGGTTGGTGAATGTCTGTGGCCAAAGGGGTCGTTACATTCAGGCAAACAATAAATAAGCTTTTGCCACATGCCTGCTTTTGCTTTCACCTTGGCTTTTCCCTGCTCTGCCCTGCCACATTATGCTCTGCTTTGCCTCTAACAACTTTCAAGACGCTTACAGAACTCCCTTCAAGTGTTTGGGTACTGTTTGATACTACTGTGTGAGCAAATATTCAAAGCCTCTTTGTAAGAAATTCTTTAACTAGAGTCTATTGTGCCTTCTCCCTTAGTAGCAAAAAGGAGTCTCTCAAGTCCCCTGTTGGGCAAGAGGTATAATTGAAACGGAGAACCTCTTTCCAAATTTAAGTTTAATGTTTGTATTTGCTACTTGTTTCTTAACTGTTCTAGGTTGCCTGTTCCTTGTGTGTATAAATATCCAAACCACGTGTTTTGAACATTGTAAATAAGTTTTCTGGTGAGATTTAATGTCAGTAGACAATTTTCATAGCTATTACCAGTCTTCACCTGGACATCAAAATTAATATTATTAGTTTTGCATAACGTACAGGAAGAATATGGATATGCTGGAGCATGTCCAGAGAAGGGCCACAAGGATAACCATAAGGCAGGGAGGACAGGCTGAGAGAGTTGAGATTGTTCAATTTGGTGAAGCAAAGGCTCTGAGGAGACCTTCTTGTGGCCTTCCAGTATCTGAGGGGGGCCTACAAAAACGCTGGTGAGGGAATTTTTAGGATGTCCAGTAGTGATAGGATTAGGGGGAATAGATCCAAGCTGGAAGAAGGGTGATTTTGATTACACATCAGGAAAAATTCTTCACCGTAAGGGTGGTAAGACACTGGAACACGTTGCCCAGGAAGGTCATGGAAGCCTCTTCCAACCCTGACAATTCCGTAATTCTGTGAGATGGATCCTCAGACTTTTTTAGGTCTCCTCCAAATGATTCTGCTCATTCAAGCACCTGGTTCTCTGCTTGCTACTTCAGATGGTCAGTCTGTCTGGAACTTATCTTCTTCATATTTCCACTTTAACAGCGGTTTTGTTTTTATTACAGAGTGAAGGGATAGGTATTTTTACTTCTCATTGGCTGAATGCCCAATACAGCTAACATCCAGCATGGAGAGATTACTTCAGAACACATATCCCTTTTAAAATATTTCTGAGCAATTTCTCAAGATGCCTGTGGTGTTGGCCAGCAGTGAAGAAGGATTACACCACTCTTATGAATTGCCCTTATGTTTTAATAATTAGAAGAAAAATATTTTAGCAAAACTCCTCTGCAGAATTGGAAGACAACTACAACTTTGAAATCATACATTTCTCTGGAACCTAACAGGGACCAGAATGTTAGGCATGTTCTGTAATTTTTATGATCACAATCAGCATGGAGCACATGATGCTTTTATAGTCATCTGTCTTATCAACATGAAAATCAAGTGCCTGAATGGCTAATGTAATCATCTGTACTTAGGACTGTCAGTGCATTAAGTGATTGCAGGCACAAAGTTAGATGCTTACTCAGTTTATGTTTTTCCCAAATGATTGTGTTTCTTAAAAAATGTACCCTTGACAGGAAAAAAACACAACTATTTTCTCCACTTACATCCAGAGAAAATGAAAACACCATATATTAAAATACTGAATATATTACTTTAGTAATACTCACATATATTTAGAAGAAAAGTGCTCTTACAAACAGATTAAGACTCATAACCTCAATTTACTCAGACAAAATTAAGGATAATAAGAACATTCATTAGATTAGGATAATGGAAAATAATCACATATTTGTTTTGTAATGGGAAACGGATAAATACTGAATTATAAATACTGATAATTTTAGGAGCTTCAATAGTGTCATGTTGTAGCAGTGGTGAACTTCCCTCTAGCATATTCTAGATATACAATAATTCCAACCTCCCTGAAAAAAAACCCAAAGATTCTGGGAAAATGTCACAATATGTAATTTCTGTCTTGAGATGAACTGCAGGCTTTGGATTCATTATCTGTTTTTTGGAGCAGAGAGAGTAACTAATGAAGACCATTTATATCATTAAATGGACTAAAAATGGCAGGATTACATGGTAAAGAGTAAAATGAGCTAAAAGGAGCCACATCATTCGATATTAATTAAATAAACTGCCCTTCCCAGTATCCCTTCACAGAAGAGAACTAGGAATGAGTGCAAACACCATACTGTCCTTCTAAAAATGACATCAGACAGGAAGGCAAACATCCTGTGGTACAAAAAAATTTATGGTGTTAGGCACTTGTGTATCCAAACGTCACACACTCCTCCCCACTTCACTCTCCTGCAGTAAACCTCTGCCAAGTGGTGCACAGAACACCTTTAGAGTTCTCAGTCAAGCTGTAGCTCTGGCTCCCTGAAGTCCTCCCAGACTCTGGAGTTCAGAGGCAATAAACCTTTGGCATTCCCCACCTCCTACCTCCTACCTGTGCTACCACATCATCTCGGTAGGAAAGAAATTACAGCCCTGTGAAGCTCTTAGTCAAGATCTACTATGTACCCTGAAGACTGCACCGTCATGTCCTTCCTGCCTGTTATGGAGGGTGGCAAAGCCCCTGAAAGGTCCCCATGTCATGAAGGTTACAGTGTCTCACATTTAAGCCAGAAGCATCGTAAAACCAAAAAAATCGTCTAGTCCCATGAGAAGTTTCCTCCCTAGAGGAGATAAAAGGTAAACATTGGCCTTGTTTTCCAACTTTCGGCCTTGGTTCTCAGGCACACTGACCACCTGCTGATGGGCCGAGCTTTGGGTGGTCCTACAGGCTGTTTTGGTAAGAACTGTCCAATTATATAGGTTAATTATAACTTTGTACCAATCTGTAATAATATCGTAAAAATTGTCAGAACAGGTGAGCACACCTCTTTTGAACATTATAAAAATGGTGTGTCTGCCTGCTTCGTGGTTCGGACCACTCGGACTGTTCGGAATCGTTCGGACTGTTTGGATCGGCTGGTTCGGCTGATACCAACCTGCCTGTGGCCCGTTCCACCTTATCAGCCTGCTCTAGCGTGCTTGCCTGCTTTGGTCTGCCTGCCTGCTTCGGTCTCAGCCTGGCGTAAGACTGCTGATGCCCGACTCCCAGAGACCGAGGGCCTGCATGGACCCGATCCTGGCTGGGGGAAAAGGGACAACGCCCTAGTGGTGCTCCGAAACCCTGCTAAGCTGCTGACTGTGAGTAGACTGATGAACTCTTAAATCGAAACTGAACAACTTCAAAGACTCAAAACTCTACAAAGAACCATAGACTCTCTTTTATTTACCATTCTCTGAAATGTTACTCTTGCCTAATCGAGAATAATTCACGTGGGTAATTCAGTTTTCGGGAAGAGGATCTTCACTTTTAGCAATAAATCACTTGGTCTCTACAAGCCACCCCCACGTGTTTTCCCCATGAATTTCTCGTGAAACTGCGTTCCACGACACTGCCACAAGGTGATGGTGTTAGGCACAGATGATACACAAACTGGCACGTACCCATGATTTGTCTGACATTGGGAAGCCTGCCAACAACCATGGCTACATCTTGCATAGTGCCCTTGTTAGGACATAAGGTGGTGAAGCTACAGGTTGACTTTAAGGTGTTCTCCATCAGATGGTATTACGTGGTACCTCTCCCACTGAAAAAAACATATTGTTGAGATGTTTTTGGAGCTAGGCCATAGTAATAGTGTGCCCAAACCCCTCTGTTACCACTCTCCCTTGCAGAGCCAGGATGGGGGAAAGAGGAAAGCACAGGAAATGGGCAGGGGCAGGCACCTTACCCTCCTAGGGCTGTAGTCAGTGGACCCATAGACCCTTCCCCAAGCCATGTGACAGGACACTGTGCTGGGTCAAGCCAAGGACACTCTAGGAGAAGCTTCCCACTTTTTAGTGACATTACAACAGCAATTAGTTGGGAGATATTAAAACAGAGTGAGCCGAAATGGACACGCTCCCTTGCTACACAGCTCCCTCACTGTACAAAGCACTCTCTCACTGTAAAGTGCTCCCTTGCTGCACAGTCCCCACGCTGTGAAGCACTCCCTTACTGTAAAGCACTCCCCCACTCTAAAGTGCTCCATTGCTACAAAGCGCTCCCTCGCTCTCTCGTCTGGCTTTTTGCATGGTGTATGTGGACTATAAGCAGCAGTTCTGAAAGGCTTTCTCAAGAAAAAAAGACCATAAGAGGAATTCTCACAGCTACCAATGCTGTCTTGTGCATGAAAACTGGAATATTTCCTAAAGTCTCTGGAGAATGCCTGCCTCCTGTTAGTGGAGAATATTTACTGCTTGTGGATTCATCTCTTCCAGATACTGTTTCGCATACTGTTTTGTAATCACTTATGTACCTATACTGTGAAGATACTTCCAACCAAACACAGAATCTGTATAATTCTCATAATTTTGTATATAGTTAGGTAGGTGGTGGGGGTTGGAATAAAAAAATTATTTGTGTTTTTATAAATTCCCCACCTCACCTTCTTTTTATTTTGTAACAGACATGATTGTGGGCTTGATGACCTTTAACATAGCAGCTTTTCTGTGAATCCTGTTTTGCTATCCACTCTAAATAATATTTATTGAAGAAGAATATGATGTACACCTAATGCCTGAAGAAACAATGGATGGACTGCCTCTTTTAGAAAATTACTCAAAAGCAGGTCTTCCTTGTAAAAATATTACTTTTGTAATTCTGCCAAGACTAGTGTTTTCATGGATTATCTCTCATGTAAGTAATGGTAAAATAAATTAGTGCTTCAAGGATAGTGCCAACTACATGTTTGAATTTCTCAGATTTTTTCTTCTAAACGCAGTTGTGTAAGTCTGGCATTCCTTCAGCCCCAGCATTCCCTCATGTTTTCAAGAGGTTTATGGATTATATGAAAAAAAATCCAAAACAACAAAAAAAACCCCAAAAAGATAATGGGCATCACATTCAAACTTCTCATTATCTTTCAGCTAACTAAGACAACTGGGCAGAAATGTACATGTCACTTATTTTAATGTCATGGGTGACTGGTAGTGGCTGGTGTTTCTTAACTAGCAGAGCTTCTGTCCTGCTTTGAAAATACACTAGTAAAATGTTCCAGAACCATTCCTGGCATTAAGCAGCATAGCTCACTGAACAAAACCAAAGCTTCACTAGATTTAGTTTGTATAAGTGTCTTTCAAGATGATGACAAAATTAGGCTAATTAATTGAAGATACGAATGTAAGTTCACAGGAAACTTTCTCTTCAATACTTTTTCTTCTCAGTAGCAAAACTGCCCTTCCTGAATTTAGTTCTGATCTGGCTCCCATCCTCCTTTCATTCAGGCCAAACTTGCTATGGAAAACAGGACATAATAAATCCGTATATCCAGTACAGTCCTAATTTGCACCAGTAACACCTCCATAATACAACAGCAGAGAAAAGGTGAAGGTCTTCATATAGCATGAATAGAAGAGTGTCTGTGTGCCTTTTGAAACAGCAGGAGAAAGGGTACACTTCCAGCTTTACAGCTTTTCAAACTGGCCCATTCTTTCCTTCCTCATCCAGTAAATTCATGCTTGGACAGGATCAGCTAACAGCAGAAACAGGCCACAATAACTGTATGGTTCTGAATGTCACAACCACACTTGCACAGGAAAGAAAGAAAATTTTCTTAGTGGCTACCATTTTGTTTGCTCTCTCCTAGCAAGTAAGAAACCACAAAAATAGTGCGGTTTCCACATTTAACCTTAATGTCTGCTGAAGAAACTGTGTGATAAAGTGCCCATCTGCCAAAGAGATTAGAGAAGAATAACTGATCACTATTCCTTGTGTCCTGGAAAAGGTCTTTTGAAGAAGGGTTATTGCAAGGTCTTCTTAGGAAAAACAGACTTTGTGGTAAGAGAATGTGATGCAATTAAGTGGCCTATGTTTCCCCAGACATTAGCAAAGCACAGAAATGCTGTACTTCCGTGGTTTCTCATCATTAGATTTATACATAAGGTAACTGTGGAATAGGATTGCTTTACAATTTATTTTTATATACAATTCTCAATAAAACTGGCTAAAGCTAGACAGATGATGTTCAACTTTCACCACACTTCATTTCACTGCCAGTACACTGAATTCCTAAATTGTCACATTTTGTAACTTTTTTTTTAGATGAGTGTCTCCTGGAAAAAGAATGTGAACTATCACTAAATGTTTGATGATTTTCCGATGTGTTCTAGGAGTATCCTAGGGATCATGACAGGTAACCCACCTAGACATTCCTGCGATTGATAGGCTGGTCAAATATGCTAGGTAACCTTTTCCTAGCCATTAATTACAGCTTTGGGGGAAAAAAATGCCTAAGAGGGTAAAAAAAAATGCCGACAGAGATTAAGTATGTTTGAACTAATAAAGAACAGCTGTAAATAAACCCCACGAAATTATAAACATGCTTTAAATTGAGAATCTTATATGAGGATCTAAATAATTCATTTGAAATAAGTAAATTAAAGTCATACCTGGCCATAGCAACCCGCATAGTGAATAAGGCTTGGGTGATCTTTAGAGCAACTCAGTTCTGCAATAGCTTCTGTTTCACTGACCATCCATCGAACACACTCCAGCTGGCCATTCTAAACAAATAATTTAAAAAAAATTTAAATTCCATCTGCTTCAATTCTAAACACACCTACTAAGCAGATACAAGATTATTGGGATTATTAAGGTGTTATTAAATTACATTTTATTTGAAAATGTGCTCTTTTATCTGCTCTTAAGTAATGCCTTTTTTTATCTTGCTGCCTTTGATCAATTACAGTTTGGCTACTGATTATATTTAAAGCAGCAATATGAAAATGGCAGTCATATAGTTTTATGAACTCAATTTGCTCTCAGATTGTTTAGGGCAAAACCATAGTTTCATTTCCATCACTTGTACAGCAAGGCTCAAAGACTAAAAGAAATAATTTGCTGGAGCCAAGTGAACAGTTTCCCTACAAAGTCAGGTCTTAACTGATCAGTAATTAAATGCACGCTTCCTAAATTGTTACTGTATATGCAGTAGCTGAATATCTAATTCTCATAGATCAGGATCTATCTACAATAAATACTGTACAAACACAAACAAAGAGATGGTTCTTGCCCTGAACACCTTTTACAGTCTAATCTCAAGATTTCCAAGTTGCTGTGAGTGCTCCTAGTAGCTTGTAGGTTACTATGCCTGGGGATGCAGATGTTATGGAACAGATGAGTATTTTCTGCAGACCATGTTTGTTGCCCAATGTAAAGGCAAGAGCTTTTAACAAAATTTTTTGCTGCAGCCCCTTTTCAGCAGTGGTAGTTTGGTGAATGCACTTTAGCATGACCTAAATTCTGGCCTGCTCTTACATATTTTTTCAACTCTTACATTCATAAAGGCTATTATAGTCTTTATAGCTGCAATGAGTATTTCAATTGCTCAGTTGAAATCTCAAAGAGGCCAACATATACAGCAGAAGAAGCTGTTTGTGTGAATAAAATGGAAAAAAAATCATAAGAATGAAAGAGATATTAGAGTTTCAGTCTTATTTTTATAAAAACAAGGAGAAAGAATGCAATAAATATAAACCCATTTAAAATTATATGGGAGAAATAAAAATTGTAATAAAATTAGCTTGGTATTCGTCTTATTCCTTCCATATGTAATGTATATATACAAACACAAAAATGCACATGATCTTACAATACATACCTTCTGTTTCTCTTAATTTCAATAATGAAGTAAACCAGCAAAACTATCCATATTCTTTTTATTACACTAGAAAAATATTCCTTTTCATATCTGGTTTCAAATATTAGTAAGCATAACTAATAATTTTGTGTTTTATTGTGCTTTGTGTCATAGTCAAGCAAAAAAAAATCTGTATTTTTAAAATCAAGGTAAATAATTATTAAAATTAAGTACCGGCTAAACAAGATACTTTTGCTAATGTGGAAAGGGTTTCTTCACAATTAGTTAAAATAACTTATCAATATGATAGTGCCATAATATTTTCACTCTCACTCATAATTTTAATTCTTTCATTCCTTGCTGGGAAATCATAGAATCATAGAATCAACCAGGTTGGAAAAGACCTCCAAGATCATCCAGTCCAACCTATCCCCCAGCCCTTGCCAGTCAGCTAGACCATGGCACTAAGTGCCTCATCCAGGCTTTTCTTGAGGGTTGGACTTGATGATCTGTGAGGTCTCTTCCAACCCTGATGATACTGTGATACTGTGATACCTCCAGGAACAGTGCCTCCACCACCTCCCTGGGCAGCCCATTCCAATGGCAAGTCACTCTCTCTGTAAAGAACTTCCTCCTAACATCCAGCCTATACTTTCCCCGGCACAACTTGAGACTGTGTCCCCTTGTTCTATTGCTGGTTGTCTGGGAGAAGAGGGCACCCCCATCTGGCTACAGCCTCCCTTCATGTAGCTGTAGACAGCAATGGGGTCACCTCTGAGTCCCCTCTTCTCCAGGCTAAACAGGCCCAGCTCCCTCAGCCTCATAGGGTTTGTGCTCCAGGCCTCTCACCAGCTTTGTCACCCTTCTCTGGATACTTTCCAGTATCTCAACATCTCTCTTGAATTGAGGAGCCCAGAACTGGACACAAGGTGTGGCCTGACCAGTGTTGAGTACAGGGGAAAAATAACCTCCCCTGTCCTACTGGCCACACTGCTCCTGATACAGTGCCATCACTAAATTGTTGAAATTCACTTCCATAGGCATTTATGTTCCTGAGTACAAGTTTTACTTCATTTTGGTAGTTGCCATTCTTGTGGAAAATGGGGACATGCCCCACGTGGTATATAATACTGTGGGAGTTACAGTGGTATAAAGTAAGAGCAAGAAGAATAAAGTCCATTCTATCACTGTGCAAAATCAACACTTTAGGAGTGAGGATCAAGAGCTACAAGCATTAGTTATGTCAGATTACTTTAAGGCTCTCACTAACTTGTCAATGATTCAAGACAAGTTCAGGCATGCAGAGATTCACAGAATCGTTTAGATTGGAAGAGACCTTAAAGATCATCTAGTTCCAACCCCCCTGCAGGGAAATCTTCCACTAGACTCAATTGCTCAAGGCCTCATCCAACTTGGCACCGAACACTTCCAGAGATGGGGTATCAACAGTCTCCCTGGGCAACCTGTTCCAGCGTCTAAATGTAAAGAATTTCCTCCAAATATCTAGTCTAAATCTAACCTCCTCAAGCTTAAATCCATTCTTTTTCATCCTATCACTGTAAGTCCTTGTTTTCTTGTAGACTCCCTTCAGGTACTGGAAGGCTGGAGTCGTCTTTTCTGCATGGGTCTGAGCATCTTTTTTTTTCCACATGAACTTGAGCATCTTTGCTTACATGAAAAACTACATTACATTTACACACTTTACTGTTAATGTCAGAGCACACTTCTGTGTTACAGAAGCTAAACAAATTACTTTAAAAGTCAACCTTTCTGGAGAAAAGAGGAAAGGTGTTTTGGACTTATAAAATCATTATATACCTAGGTTAAAGGAAAAAAAAGAAGGAAAAAATACTTTTCATAAAAACAAGAAATAAACAAACCAGAAACAAAAAAAAGAAAACAGAAACAGAAACCAACCAAACAACCTTGCTCCCCCCAAAAACCCACCAACACCACAAACCCAATGACCAACACCACAAACCCAACCAACCAATGGAAAAAAAAACCCAAACACAAAAAAATTAAAGCCAAGAAAACAACAGGAAAGAAAACAATTAAGAACTAAAATTGTATGACTTTAAATTGGCAGACTGCAACTATTCGGTCTGGACACAGGCCATGGTATTGAAGCTAAATATTTTTATAACAGCATTTCATTAGCACAATCAGATATCAGTTAATCTTCACATGGCTTGTCCCAAAGAAATCAAAACCCTCAATCCTGCAACCTGCACCAGGGCCCTCGGTCATTGAAATTATGCCTCAAATATGGAGTCCTGCAGGCTGTAATGCACCAGTCCACTGCTAGTTCATAAAGTTTTCCTAAAAAGCAAATAACAACAAATCCCCAGAAGGAACAGAAGCTGTTGCATTGTATTTCATCCCTTTCCTTGTTTCTTCTTTAGGTACTTAGTGGCCAAAAGGAATAGCATTTGCTCTTCAATCTCACTTACTAAAGAACCAGAAGAATTAGTATAATTAAATTATCAGCCTTCATGTACACAACTATGCTTTCAGTGCGGCAGAATCAGTAATTTTCACATTTTCCTGCATATCAGGTTTTCATGTAAGCTCTGATACTCATTTTTGCAGTTTCTAACAGACTGTTCTCAAACATGTATATTATACGTTTGATATGTTTGGTTGTTTTAGGTAACTAAGAAGTTTCACCTCCAGACATGGGTCAGAGGTTTTTTTATGCTCTGTAAACATGTTCTCCACTTTTCTTACAAGATTATGTCTGTACATGTAGAAAACTAAGAAACTGTAAAGAAATGAGAGTTAAATGAAAGTTCCTCAAAATACAATTATTTTTTAGACGGTTAATTCATTTAAAAATTAATGTATGTGTGTCAGCAACCATGTACAAAATGTTGGTGTTACATAGCAAATACTGTATCCTGCATACTAATGCATTCTTGTTTGCTTATGTGGTAGCAGCCAACAGTTCTTTTTGTTCTTGCTTAGTAAAATGTTTGAAAAATAACATCCTGCTGGATGCATTACTTATTACCATCACGGAAAGAACCTAAATGATCTTTATGTCACATTACAGTAAAGACAGAGATCAAACTACCTTTATTGCTAATCCAGCTGGAGTTAGCTGCTCAATGTTTCTTTCATTCAAACAGTCTTCACCCATCAAAGAAGTGAGATGCTGCAGGCATTCAGCATGTCCCTTTGATGCTGCTACATGCAGCAGATTGTTGTCACATTCATCATGGATCTTATCCAGATTATCTGCTGCTAAATGTGGCTGTTAAAAAAAGCAGTATGTTAGTTACAACTAAGGATAAAAAGAATTTTAAGCCTCATTGCCCAAGACAGCAGCCAAATACAAAGATGTTTCCCTACAGGCATGTTTTTTTAAACAAACTTCAAACCATGAGCTTTTCATTTCACTATACACACTCTTGCCACTATAAGCAAAAATATAGACATGAGTTGCTCTCTGACTCGATTTACTCTATCATTTCTCTCCTTCATGTAACTGTCACACAACTGTACAGGATCCTGAATATCTTCAAGTCTTTACACAAATTTGATCAATGGAGTAGTTGTGAATGAGATGGATTTTTATTATTTTTATGTAGTCTGCATTTAGTTTCTCTCTCTTAAAAAAAAATTTTTTCTTGCTTTTTTTCTCCTTTGATTCATCAGTATAACTGAATAGTAAACAATCATGACTCCTAAAAAAGTTCCTGACTAATTTTCTCATTATGAAAGAGGCAGCTTGTGTTAAGCACAATCTAAAATGTAGTTAAAACACTGTTCCAAACATGACAGATGGCTTATTTGCTAGCATGTTTCTATGAAAATAAATTGTTGGAATATTTACTCAAAACACTAGACAGCCATGACCTAATACATTATTTCTACCCAAATATAATTCTGAGACAAAACAACTGGACTGAGAAACTCCAGAAGAAGAAGAAGGAAGACAGAGTTAAGGAATATTAATGACAATTTCCTAGAGTTGTGCAGACTTGCCAGACTGCCAGCCAATGAGTTTACTTCATTCAGAGTTTTCAACCTGTTTGGAAAAAAACATGCATTTTCTTTCCATCTATTTTCCCATGACGACCTCTTTACTTTGCTTTTATTTCTTATTGGACAATCTAACATGTTTTTTATACCTCTGTCTAGTCTTTGAATATCCATCTTTGTTCTTGCTAAACATGCCTTTGTGCTTGAGCTACACTGGTAAACAGAGAAGCTAAACAAAAAAGTAACAAAAACAGTTATACATACACTGTGCCTCCATCAGCCATTCTGAGCAGAGATCACATGTTCTGCAGCGTGTTAACTTGCGTCTAGTTACTTTGGAAACCATCACTGATAATGCCTGATCACAGTGCTGGAATTTACTAAAAAACTTCATGTGGGTCAGAGGCCAACCAGGCTTTAGAGAAAGCTCCTGCCTGAGAATGCTTCTGCGAGAAGACAGCGTAAACACTCCTGAATAATAATCAGAATACAACAGAAGCCCCTCTGTTCCCATCGTTAGCCTCTAAAAAAGAACTACAGTGAATTCACAATAACTGAATAAAGAGACCTACAAATGTTGTGAAGAGCAAAACTCAATCAAGATATAAATTCAGTATTTAAATGATCTCAATAGTTAAAATACCTGGGGTTTTTATTATTATTTTAGTGTATTGCATAAACTAGCAATCTTGGCCACTTTTACATAAACCCAGTATCTCAGGTTTGCTATGTATTTCATTTAGAGATTAAACTTTCCACTTGGAAGCCTATATGCTCAATTTCTGAGAAGCATACAAGACAAAACGGGCAGCAGTTCAAAACATGCTTCATCAGCTTTGCTGGCTTAATAAACCACGTCACAGATCACCCTTAAGCTGCATATTTTATGAAAAAGTTTATACTTACTAGTAAAGCTATTTGGCCTTCCTTTACAATGTTTAAGATGCTCTTTTTTTTCCCTTCTTCATTCTTCTCTTCCAGGCCCCCTGCACTGCTCCAGTTCATATTCAGTTCCTCTAGCTGTTTGCTTTCTGCCACTGCCGTCTGCAGGTGGAAAGTCCTCAGATGGCAGTTTGGCATAGTCTTCTCAGTCTTGTGAGGATGAGGATCAACAAATGTCCTGTTGAGGAAGCCCTTGCCTTGGGCTTCAGATTCATGGGCTGAGCTACACCTTAGTAAAGGCTGGGAAAGCTCTAATTCTTCTGTTATGTGCTTGTGCTGATCAAAGACAATGGGCTGTGTTTTTCTCAGCTGAGTGCCTTTCACAGGAGACAGCACACAGAACTGTGTTCCACTGGCAGGCGAGCTTTCTGCATTCCCCACAAAGCAGGTCTTGCCACTAAGACCATTCACTGTTGAACAGACACCCAGATTTTTTTTCTCAGGAGCTACCTTTGTAAAGGGAACGAGTTGCTGGTTTGATTTAATATAAGGCACATCCAAAATTTCATCCATATCCAGATCATAGTGCTCCAGCTCCCCAAGCAGAACAGCAGGGTCAATGTTTTTGCTTTTAAGGCTCTCTCCCTCTTCTGGACTCTGGTCATCACTTGGAGGTGCAGAGTGAGAATCACTACCTTTTTGGCATTCTCCCTTCTCGTTCTTCTGGTCATCACTCTCATTGTTCTCACAGTTTTCTGGATGGTGCTTTAATGGGGAAACCCTCTTTACTGGTCTGAATTTATTGCAGGCATCTGCAATTCCTGTTGGTTTCTGTGCATTTCCGATAAGAGCTGAGACTCCACAGTTCCAGCTGCTGCTAGAGACTATAGAAATAAAGGAATGTGTATTAGAAGTGATTACTACCAGACATGTGGTATCATAGGGTATGCTTTAAAGATATACCTGGCTGAACTGGAAACAAGAGTTTCATGATAACATGCAACATTCATATCTAAGCAGACTTAATGATATCTCTATCAAAACATTTGAAGAATTCGACACTCCAGAAAGGAAACTTTCTTCAAATGAGACATATATTGTAATCAAGAAAATAGTTTTAATAAAATAAGGGACATCAGTTAAGATCCTGGTGATGTTTACAGTGGGCCTGTCCAAATATGCTAGCTTGTACTCTGCTGCTTTCATTGCACAGAGATGCATCATAAGTGTAGGAAGATTTTCTGTGAAGTCTGCCAAAGGGTTAGTGAAAAAAAAAAATAGTGGAATTGCTTTAACAACAGTAACAACTTAATTTCTAAGGCCTGTTGTCTCTGAGGGAGGTGTTTTTCATACAGGAACTGGAAATTCATATGAACATTGACTGACAGCTGGGACTGTTGAGATCAGGAGAAGAAAAGCATCAGGAAAATCTTATTCATGTGTGTAAATACCTGATGGGACACAAGGAAGAGGGAGAAAGACTCTTCTCCACAATGACCACTGACAGGACAAGAGGAAGGAAAATGTATGAAATTCTATGTGAATCCAAGAAAACACTTTTTTTACTGTGAGGCTGGTCAAGCACTGAAACAGGTTGCCCAGAGATCTGTGGAGTCTCCATCCAACTGGACAGAATCTTGTGCTTAACCCACTCTAGCTCACTCTCCTTAAGCAATGCTATTGGACTAAGTGATCTCAAGTGGTCCCTGCCAATCTTAACAATTTTGTCATTCTCTGATTTAAAAATTAAGCCAACTTACTGAAGTATGATGTTTCCTTTCCAGTTCTCTTATGCTGGATTTCTCTGTCAAACTTTCCATCTCCCGCACATGCACAGACACTTATACATATAGCACTGGATCTAACAGACCATCAGTTCAGTGCACTGCAGGATATGGAGTTGGACCAGTGAATCTGACTTGCAGAGAAGAAAGGGAGGTCAGGTTACCTGAACTCTTAATCCTGCTGAACTTGTACTCTATTTCACACAGTCCCAGCTGGTGATATTTATGATCTCCATAATCTGTGGAACTCTGGCAAAGTGAGTTCTTTTCAGTTAAGGGAGATCACCAAAACCATTCATCTTTAGGCAATTTCTACACTCCTTACAAAGTTCACTAAGAGTTAATGCGTACTGAAAGTCATGAACACTGTTTAAACAAAGCAGATTTATTACACGTGCTAACTGCATATCAGTGGGATCTAATTTGTGATCAAAACACACAATTTGCCATGAACACTTTCCTAAGGAAACAGATACATACACTTTCAGGGCAACTTTAATCTCTCAAGTGAAAGATTAGCATGGCTTAGCAGTTATGGATGTCTGAAAATTACCTTAGTACTTTTTGAAACAAGAATACATTTCGGAAGAAGAAATAAAAATAATGAAAAGGCATGCAACTTAGTAGGCCAATACAAAGAATGCACTGTACTGACTTATTTATGTATTGTATAAGATCTTAGGTTCAAAGGCCTACACTTTTATGTTGGTTTTATTTACATGTGAAATTTTTTCCAAGTGATACAGGGAAATGGATACCATATGTTTCCCAGCTGTTTTCTTCTGACAGGAACTATTAAGCACTCAGTATGAAAATTAATTCTGTCTGAGTTTTATGAAAACACTGCTTTCAACACAGGGGTCTAGACGGAGGAAAAGGCATCAACATTTTGTTTGTTGTCACTTTATTCAAGTTTACATTTATTTTGTTGCCCAGATTTCTGCACTTTCTAACCTTAATAACACACATTTACATAAACCACTGATGACAAAACTACAAATTTGTCTCAGATCATTGTAAAGTTATTTTTTTTCCCACTGGAGTTGCAGCAGAGTAAGGTAGTTCAATCTTTTAATTGTTTGTCTTCCCAACTTCTCTCCACCAATAGTTTTTCCAGAAAACAAACTGGAACATTGAGAACAGTTAGCAAATTGTTAATGACTTGCTGTGCTAGTTTGAAGCAGGCTAGAATGTTTTGGTGAAAAAGAACTAGATAATTGGCTGTGAAAGGAAAACAATTGTGATGTCTACTCCCCTCACAGTCTCGCTGAGAGGTATGGGAACAAGAAAGTAAACATTAGATAACACTTTCGCCATTTTGATTTCACTTTCGGGATGGGCTTTGACTGAGCTGCATCTCCCTAACTTCTCCTGCCACTCACCTTTGCTTCTTAACCTCTTGGCTGCACCTCCATTCTTCCTTAGGACTGGGGTAAGGTTGAGAGGGGCAGAGAGAAGGTGCAGGGGTGGTTGAGAGCCCCTCCCGGGGGGTTTCTGAGAGGGGAGTTGTGTTTCTGTATTACCTTTTCATTTGTATATTTCTGTATATAACTGTATATATTGTAAATATCTGCTTGTACATTGTGCTAGCTGTAAATAAATAGCTTCATTTATATTCCCAGAACTGGCTGAGTCTAGCTGGGGTGACTTCCAAAGTGTGGGGGGCGAGGTGCACCCAAACCACCACACTTGTGAACTTATTGCTTTACTTAATTGGGATGATTAATTTATACTGCATTCAATAAAGGATTAAAATAAAGCATTTAACTGCACAGCAGTAGGGAAGAAAACAAGTCAGAATGGTAGATGCTTTGTGCTATTTTCCACTTGGACGCTGCAAAAGCTGTACTGGTGCTTAGGCAGTTACAGCATGGTTTCTTCCTACAGAATGCTCAAATCATAGGTCAGAGTGGACTAGAACATGGCTTGAATCTCAGCTCTTCTGTTTTCAGATGCTTGTTCCCTGCAAAAGCAAAAGCAAGTGCTGCCTATGTACACCAAGGAACCAGCACAGCAGGAGTTATTTGAACCGTCTTTAACAGTTGCTCCAAGGGAAAAGCCTTCTGCTCATCTCTTCATACTGAACTCAGGCAGGGGTCATTAAAAGTCCGAGTCAAATAAATACTGTTTGGTTCTTTTATAAACAACCATAAAGTATGGTTTGAGTTTAAGGCAGGGGACTTCTAGTCCCTGGAGCAGCTCACTTGATGCCAGATTTTGACAAATAAATCTTTCCAATGGAGTATCTTACAAAAAGGTGACAATTACTTCTCTTCCCACTATGTTGTCAATGTAAAAAAATTATTATTCAATAATATGTGAGAACAAGATGATACCATTGTTGTATTGATGAAGTAAAAAAACGAGAGGAAAGTCAAAACAAGGGAAACTTCATTCACACTAATAGTATCACGCTGCCTGATAGACCTACATTGCCAAAGCATTTCCTTGGCACAGAAGAAAGCAGTATCTGATGAAAAACAAGGATCAAATTTGGTTTCTTGATAATATTTTGTGCTCTATGCTCTTCCTGAGAAGGAAGCTACTGTAAAATGTGAATAAAGATCCCTGTAGGTTTATTTATCATTTTCTTTATATTTCTTTATCTATTTTTTTGTTTATTCATTTGAAGCTATCCAAGAACTACTGGGGAGCAATAATCAGAAAAAACAGATAATTAGGATGAAACTTCTCTTGCAATTTAATCACTTTATCAGATTTTATTTTAGGAATCAAAATTTACCTTGAACTTTCTAAAAAAGAACTTTACAGTGTGTTTTTTAATTAGAAGCATCTGACGACTTCATACCACTTTCCAACATATCTAGGGCAGGGAGAGGTGAGAGAAGTTTTATCTGGTGTACAAGCATCCCTTGAACTACAGGGTAGCTCTGTAAATTCTGTCCAACCATCAAGATTATCTCATGCACAGATGAAACTTTATTCTTGTGATCAGCAGCTTCTGGCATATAATCTAATGCTAAACAACAGAGTAGATTGTCCTGGTTATACTTCTGTTCTGCAATGAAACTACTACTGACATTAATTGCTGGTGGGCATGCAAGAGCCTATCCCCCTGGTATATGTGTACAGTCACAGAAGGTGGTAAAAGGCTGCGTATCAGTACCATGAGAAAACAAACCGACCATGCTGTAGAGAGGCGTTTGTAGATGCTGCAATGCCAGGTCTTTGAGAACCCAGGACTCAGATTAAAAGAGAACTGAATGACTGAAAGAAAGGGTCAAGCTCCTAACAGTGGGTTTCTGTCACCATTACCACGAACTCATTTGGGGGGTTTATGCTTTGACCGATGTTCCATAGTCACAAATGCAGCTGTTGAACAGCTGGGTGCAGCAGTACATCCAAAGCCCCTCCCGCCTCCTCCCCTGCCAAACCAGGACGGAGGAAGCAGAGAAGCTGGGATAGAGTCACCTCCCCCCACCCAGGGCTGTGGTCAGTAGGCTGCTATGAGCCCTTCCCCTAAGCCACGTCCCCTGCCAGGCATGGTAAGACACAGACCCCATGCTGGGGTATGTCTGGGCACAGGACAGATCTTTATCTGTTCCTGGCACCCACTTCTATTGTCTGGGCTTTGGAAATGCTCTCCTGGCGACATGTGACAAAAATTAGACTCTGTTGTATATAAATGGGTCAGTTGCAAAGTAAGTGAGCTCTTTCTGTCGGGCTTTCCCTCACCACAGATAGGGACTAAGCAGCTGTAGCACTTCAAGAGGATTCTCCAATAAAAGGGGACAAAAAGAGGAATTACCACAGTCAGCATGTAGCGTTGTGAGCATTTGATACATTCCTAAGTCCCCAGGAAGTTCCTTCCTTTCCTAAGTGGGGTATTACTGCCACTTTTGGATCTATGTTTTCCAATATTATTCTCAAACAATCTGTAACCATTCCTGTTGTGAAGATAACCCCCAGCTAAACCACCAAACTTTACAACTTTGTGTCATGTTACAAGTGAGGCAGAGTCAATTTATAAATAAATGAATAAATAAATCTCTTGCTGTATCCTACCCTATTCGTGACACTGGGACATACAACAGGCACACAGGTAAGATGGTTACAGTCCATGTTGCTCCCCTAGATCACTTGACAGCCTCTAACAACGCCTTCCATAGGTGGCAACCAGTGACCCCATTACTATGTTACATCCATCAAAGAAATCTTGAACCCTTTTAGCTTGCTATCGCTATTACTGCTTGGGATAGAGAGCATTACCTTACAGTCAACTGAATTAAATCACTGTCCAGGGCAAAATCTGGACAACTTCCTTTTTATCCCAAGAGTCACCAGCTAACAACGCCACTTCATCTTCAGCTTAATGAGCTGACATGCAACCAGACTGTGATAACTTTAAATTTTCTGTATTTCAACCTTTGTTTTCTATTAACTCCATACCTGTGCTGCCACAGCAAAATTGTGAACAATGGAGAACCACAGGCTACTTGGGCCCTGAAGCTGAGATTGGTAAAGCTGTCTGATGATCTTATCGTGCCTAATAGCTTTTTCAGTGATCCATGAACCTCTGAAGTTGAATTACAGTTACTTCTTCCTGACAATGTGCGAGCATTGCGGTCACTTCCCTAATAACACTTCCCCACAGTAACTTCGTTGTAATGTTCATTGGGAGAAAGGTCCTTAAGGAGTAACTAGATCTGCTCTGAGAGTAGAGAAGATGGCCTTGAGAAGTGTCTTCTAATTTAAGTTTGCCATGATGAAGACACAACCATCCTGGAAGAACACCACTTGTCCACAGGTAGTAGCAGGAACAGAAACTAAAGTGCAAAATCACAGACAAAATTAAACACTGAGGACTTTTATCCCAAGAACATGTCAGCGTGTACTTGCAAACTCTCAGTACACAGTAGTGCCTACCCTTGCTGACAACACAAGAAGATTCTTTTTGATTTAGACTTCAATTGTTTACCCTTTAAAACAGGTAAATAAGAGGATGTTGGGAACTACAGACCAGTCAGCCTCACCTCTGTGCCAGAAAAGATCATGAAAGATTCTCTTCGATGCTACATGAACATATGTGGATGACAGATGAGCAAGCAGAGACAACCAACAAGGCTTTCCATGTCTGACTAATCTTAGTGGCTTTCTGTGATAGAATGACTACATCAATGGCCAAGGGAAGAGCTACTGAGGTCATCTCTCTCCACCTCTGTGAGGCCTTTGACATAGTTCCCCGCAACACTGTTGCTCCAAACTTGGAGAAGTAGGCTTAATGGATGGACTATTTGATGCAAATGGAATTGGCTGGATGAGCACATCCAACAAGCTGCAGCCAACAGCTCAGTGTCCAAATGGAGATTAGCAGTAAATGGTGTTCCTCAGGGGGATTAGTGCTACTCAATATTAATGACATAGACAGTTGGACTGAATGCACACTTAGCACATCTGCAGTTGCCAACAGCCTTATGGTGCATTTAGTTCACTTGAGGGTAAGGATGCTATGCAGAGGGACCTTTAACAGGCTTGAGGACTAGGCCCATCAGATCCTCATGAAGTTCAGCAAGGGAAACTGCAAATTCTAGCATCATTTGATGAGAATAGTGAGGCACTGGGGCAGGTTGTTCAGGGAACCTGTGGATGCCTTATCCCTGGAAGTATTTAAAGGTCAAGCTGAATGGGACTTTAAGCAATCTGATCTAATGAAAGATGTCCTTGCTCATGAAAGGTGGGTTGAATTAGATGATCTTTGAAGATCTCTTCCAACCCAAACCATTCTAGGATTCTATAAATGCGAGCAAACATTTTTAGGCTGACTTCACTGCTATCAAAGGATGAACACATTTAAATTACTTCCCTTTATCAGAAACTCTTCCTCCTAATATTCATTTACTGTGGAGTTCACATCACTTTCTACCATCTCCCTTAAAGAAACCCAGGATTAACACTGACAATTGCCCACTATCTATGAATTTTAATTTCTTTTATACAGTATTTCTCTGTCCTATGACTTATAAATGCCTGAGCTTCTTACTTGTGATACAACTACAGAGTCTCTTCAGTCAGTTAAGATTTGTACTCATTGTAGATCCACTTAGAGCACTGCGATTCCAAAACTGTATACAGACACAAAGGTTTTGTCTACACAAGGCAAACTTTTGGAGAATGCCTCACTGTTGCTAACACCAATTTATCTCCCACATTGGCAGTGAGATTTTAGCATTAAGAGATGGAAGAAAGGATATCCCTAACGTATCACTGGTTAACCAAAACCAGTTTTGAATATCTATTTACTGCTTTATTAATATCAACAAAATAATATTCAACAATTTTAACTGCAGGTGGCACTGTTCTACAGTTTTAATATATTAATAACTTCCAGGAGTACATGTTAGGGATCTCTAACATAAGCTCTGTAGAATGAGAACCTGAATTAAAGAACAACCCTGCATGACTGGTAAGAACAGAAAGGATTTGCTCCCATTTCAGTGGAATTCGAAGCACCTCTAAAGAAGAATGAAAATAAAAGGTAGGCAGGGTAAATAATTAATTCTTTCAAATAACAATGCATCTTTTCCAGGCAGTTCAGCACTAATAAGACTCGGCTGGAGGAAGAACACTTACAAAAGTTGACATTTCTAAAGCAGAGAATATAGAAGAGGCAAATAAAATTAATAAACTGGTTTTATCCTTGTCTGCAGTCCCAAGCACAATGACAAGCTGGGCAATGACTGGCTGGAGAGCAGCCCTGAGAAGAGGGACCTGGGGGTGCAGGTGGACGAGAAGCTCAACATGAGTCAGCAGTGTGCACTTGCAGCCTGGAGGGCCAACCAGATCCTGGGCTGCATCAGAAGTGTGGCCAGCAGGTCAAAGGAGGTGATTCTCCCCCTCTACTCCACTCTGCTGAGACCCCACCTGGACTATTGCATCCAATTCTGCAGCCCCCATCACAAGAAGGATGTGGACATGCTGGAGCATGTCCAGAGAAGGGCCACTGGGATAATCAGAGGGCTGGAGCACCTCTGCTATGAGGACAGACTGAAAGAGTTGGGGCTGTTCAGTCTGGAGAAGAGAAGGCTCCGAGGTGACCTTATTGTGGCCTTACAGTAACTGAAGGGGGCCTACAAAAGAGCTGGAGAGTGATTTTTTAGGATATCAGGGAGTGACAGGACTAGGGGGAATGGAGCAAAGCTGGAGATGGGGAGGGTCAGGCTGGACATGAAGAGGAAGTTGTTCAGCATGAGAGTGGTGAGAGGCTGGAATGAGTTGCCCAGGGAGGTGATTGAGGCCCCATCCCTGGAGGTGTTTAAGGCCAGGCTGGATGAGGCTGTGGACAGCCTGATCTAGGGTAGGGTGTCCCTCTCCATGGCAGGAGGGTTGAAACTAGATGATCCTTGCGGTCTCTTCCAACCCTGACTGATTCTATGAACTATCAATGATTGTAAGGAGGGAGAGAGCAAGCGAAGTTCTCCTGAGAAACCAGAACAGTTCATTCTGGCACAAAATATGTAAAACAGGAAGGATGCAAAAATGAAGTAAAAAAGAGTTTATATATAGTTGTCACAAGTTTCACTGTACACTAATACTGTTTTGTTTTTGTTTTCTGAGATAATTCTTCAATATTCTACCAATGAAATATCTAACCATATTGCATTGTTTCAGATCTGTTTACATGGGATACACTTGGAGCACAACAAATTGTGAAATTAGCATCATATAGCACTGCCTCCAAACTGAATTTCACTTTAATCTCTCTCATAGCTAAAAACATACCAAAAGCTTGAGATAAATATTGTATGCATTTTTATATTCACCGATTTATCTCTTTTTCTAAAACAGGAAAGCAGTCTTCTGATTTTGGGGTTTTTGTTTATTTGTTTGTTTTTTTGTGAATACAAGCTACTTTGAGAAGGAATGAAGCAGAGCAGAAAAACAACTGCTGGAGATCAAACACTATCTTGCATTTATCAACCCGTGACTGAAGATTTAGAGTAGGACACTTTCCTGATTTGAAACATACATATAATGACAATTAAAAATCATAGTAACTGACACAATACACTTGAGTGGCAATATGGCTCAGTGAAGCTTGTTAAACACAGATGTCTTGAACAGTTTCCTCAAGTGGCCTTAGATCTCATGCCTCATAACAAAAAGGACTGATTCCTGTTCCAGTCATCATTCTACATTAGACAATGGCAGAAATCAATGGGCTAAGACTTCATTTCAGAAAAATGAATTAGCTAGATCCATTTTCAAACTACTCTTTAATTTTCCGTCTTTGAAAAGGAACAATGCCCATTTTAGTGGTTATTATGCTAGCTACAAAGACAATTCTCTCAAGCATGATGGCAGAGAACACGATTATGCTTCATCACATTCTACTGTGGACAAACTAGAATTCACTCTTCATCTTGTCTTCTATCTTGTACACCTTTTACCTTGTAGTCTGGGGCCTTTAATTGGGCTCCAAAGATCCCTTGGAATTTTTCCCATGGCAGAGTTCCCTAAACCCAAAAAAGGGAGTACTGGCAGAGGATTCAGGACTGAGACTATACTGACATGCATGACTTGCACATGCCTATTTCATAAAGAGAGAGGAGGGAACTACAGAGCGTCACCACCATTACAGATCACTGGTCAATGCTGTCCAACAAAGATGGGTGACAGTAAGGATTCAGGTAGGAAAAATTACACCCAGTGAAGCCCTTTCTCAGATTTTTAATCTTGTCCTGTCCAAAATGGCAAGCAATTTGAGTGAAAGTTGCAATCAGGCAGAAATAGTTAAAAAAATCCCAACAGGCTAAAATCTGTTGAAAGGTCTACATGAAATGTTTGAGAAAGCACACCAACTGGTAAACATGGGTATGTTTACCTAGGATTAAAAATGTTTAGAGTAATTTGAAAACAATGTATCCAAACACTTTCATATGTTACAAACATATTATTCAATATTTAGATTAAGTTGGGAAAGAAAATGGGATTTACAGGGCTATCACTAAACTCATCTGCAATGAGTTTAGTAAATGAATACTAAGACTTTGATAGTACCAGCCATAAAATTTAAAAAAGTAATTCCACAAAGAGAAAACTGTCTGTTTTAAATCGGTTCTAGGAGCCTTCTTGGAAAAAAAGTCCCTCTGCCTATTTTTATACATGTTTTAACTCTGCATCTTTATATACAGTTTTTAAGTTGAATCTTACTTTCCCTATAATTTTGCCTCAACTGTCTTTGCAGTCTGGTGAAGTCCCCCCTGACTGGAAAAGGGGACACATAACCCCCATTTTCAAAGCGGGAAAGAAGGATAATCCAGGGAACTACAGGCAAGTCAGTGTCATCTCTGTGCCTGGCAAGATCATGGCACAGATCTTCCTGGAGGCACTGTTGAGGCAGAAAAATAATAGGTGATTGAGTACAACAGCACCAAAAGCAAATTGTGCCTGACAAGCATGGTGGCCTTTTATGACAAGGAGAGAGCAGCCAATGTCATTTATCTGGATCTAAGCAAAGCCTTTGAAACTCTCCTACATGATATCCTGATCTCCGGTAAAATACGAGTTTGATGGATGCACTATTCAGTGGATAAAGAACTGGCTTGATGGCCTCACCCAAAGAATGGCTCTCAACAGGTCCTTTCCAAGCAGAGTCCCTCAAGGACCAGTATGGCACCAGTCTCGTTCAACATCTTCATCGGTGACAAAGACAGTGGCATTGAGCGCAACCTCAGCAAATTTGCTGATGACACCAAGCTGTGTGGTGCGGCTGACATACTGGAGGGAAAGGACACATCCAGAGAGACCTTGACAGGCTGGAGAGGTGGGCCCATGACAACATTATGAGGTTTGACAAGACCTAGTGCAGTGCCCTGCATCTGGGTCAGCGCAATCACAGGCACTGATATGAGCTCAGCGGTGACTGGCTTGAAAGCAGCCCTGGGAAGAGGGACTTGGGGGTGCTGCTGGATAAGAAGCTCAACATGAACCATGAGTGTACGCTTGCAGCTCTGAAAGCCAACTGTATCCTGGGTTGCATCGAGAGAAATGTGGCAGCAGGTTGAAGAAGGTGATTCTCCCCCTCTATGTTGCTCTTGTGAGCCCCTACCTAGAGTACCATGTCCAGTTCTGCAGCCTCTATTACAAGAAAGATATGGATGTGCTGAAATGTGTCCAGAGAAGGGTCACGAGGATAACCAGAGGGCTGAAGCTGCTCTCCTAAGAGGACAGACTGAGGGAGCTGGGATTGTTCAGTATGGTGAAGAAAAGGCTTCTGGAGACCTTCTTGTGGCCAACCAGGATCTGAAAGGGGCCTACAAGAAAGCTGGTGAGGGACTTTTTACGATGTCAGGTACTGATAGGACTAGAGGGAATGGATCCAAGCTGGAGGAGGGTAGATATAGATTAGACATTAGAAATAAATTCTTGACCATAAGAGTGGTGAAACACTGAAACAGGTTGCCCACAGAGGTTGTGGAAGCCCCATCCCTCAGTGTTTTTAAGGCCAGGCTGGATGTGGCTCTAGGTAAACTGATCTAGTGTGAGGTGTCCCTGCTCACGGCAGGCGGGTTGGAACTAGATGATCCTTGATGTACCTTCCAATCCCAACAATTCTGATTCTGTCTTAGTGAATTATACGTTTTTCTGAGACAAAACTGATAATGATGTTTTAGATTATTAAGATACTGACATGCCTAATCCCGTGGCTAACTTACTCTTAACTTTGGGTTCTTTACAAAAAAAACCCAACTTCTTGAACATTTCTACTTCCGCACCCTTCTCTGTTTCAAAGAAATGCAACCTCTAACTACACAAGAGTCAGTATAAGGCAGAAAGCTGGATCAGCTCTTTGTTTTCCTTCACATAACTAGTTACACTGCCAAGAGAATGCACATAGCATGAATGTCATGCATACTAAAAACTTAAGATATCATTTGTCTTAATCAAAAATAGCACATACCAACAATGATCTGGGGAAATTTTTTCTTAATGGTCTACAACGTGAGGAAGACAAGAAATTGCATCAAAAGCATCTATGAAAGATCAACAGATGGGGCCTTACACAATGGTGACGGATGCAGCTCTGTTGATATTTCAAGATACCTCAGACACTGAAGTCTGTAAAAAGATGTAAAATGACCATTTCCTGTTCAGCACTATATACTTACAGTGATTACGCAAAGTAAGGAATAGGTTTCAGTGCTATTTCAAATTTACAAAAAACTTTTAAGTGGTAAGTGGAGAAAAAAGTAGATTTTAGTAGTGTTCCTGGTTTAACAATACTATGAACAGTGCTAAAGATCTCTGCATTCATAGAAGTACAGAATCTTTTAGGTTGGAAAAAACCTTTGAGATTATTGAGTCCAACTATTAACTCTACCAAGTCCACCACCAAGTCATCACTAAGCATCACACTTGCATGCCTTTTGTATAGGGTTAACACTCCTGGGGGAGTGACCCTGAACCTGACCCTAGGGGTCTTGGCCCCTCCCCAGGGGTGGGCCACACTCCAGGTGATGGTTAGCCCACTCCCCCCACTTCCTGTGGTATAAAAGAGACAGGACCTCCCTGTCTCTTTCTCTCTTTTTTTTTTCCTGCGTTCACACACACACTGATACTGCATACCAGCACACCACGTGGCAGCCACGAGGCAGAGACACCATCACACTACTCGAGTTGTATCCATCCCTGTTTGTATTTTGCTGTTTTCCCTTCCTTATCCTTTGTAAACTCTCCTACCTCCAATACCCTTTTCTAAGTTATTGTTAAACTTTTCCTTTTTAACTTCCAAATCGAGTGAGATTGATTTATTTGGGTGTCCCTACCTTTATCTCTCTCCCTGTCTTTTGAGGAAAGGAGGGGGAAGAGGGGAGGGCGCTCTATAAATTCTATAAATTGTCATTGGGTCTATTAAATTTATAAGAGTCTCTGGGAACTTGCATTTGAACCCAAGACAGCCTTTTAAATATACTCAGGGACAAAGATTAAACCACTTATCTGGGCAGCCTGTTCCAACGCCTGACAAACCATTTTTCAGTGATTTTTTTTCCTAAAGTCCAGAATTTTTTTTCCTAATTTTGATTGTTAATTTTGATAAAAGTCTTTTAAACAAAGCTGTGAATTAACTTCCACTGGTAGACTCTCCCTGCTGGTACTCTCTTCTAGCAATGCCTGTACTTGCTTCTGTCAACTCTATTTCAATCCAGTAAATGAGTGCAGATGTAATAAAAATCACCACTGAAAAATGTGCAGCTGCAGGCAAGGCCATGAAACAACAGAGCTATACATGAAGTTGTTAATATCCCATGGTCCTATGGAAGAACTCATAACCAGTGCTTCATTCTTGCTATTGGTTTGCTGGCCAAGCCAATCTCCATCATTTATCAACAGTCCTGGCTCACTGGAGAGGTCCCCGAAGACTGGAAGCTGCCAATGTGATGCCCATCTACAAGAAGGGCCGGAAAGAGGAACCAGAAAACTACAGACCTGTCAGTCTGACCTCAGTGCCAGGCAAGGTCATGGAACAGGTCATCTTGAGTGCCATTGTAAAGCAACTACAGGATGGTCAAGGGACCAGGCCCAGACAGCATGGGTTTAGGAAGGGCAGGTCCTGCCTGACCAACCTGATCTCCTTTTATGATCAGGTTACCTGCCTGGTGAGTGTGGGGAAAGCTGTGGATGTAGTCTACCTGGACTTCAGCAAAGCCTTTGACACCGTCTGCCACAACATGTTCCTGTCAAAGCTGGCAGCTCATGGCTTGGGCAGATTCACTCTGATATCAGTCAAGAAGTGGCTGGAAGGCTGGGCCCAGAGAGTGGTGGTGAATGGTGCCACATCCAGTTGGCAGCTGTCACTAGTGGTGTTCCCCAGGGATCAGTGCTGGACCCAGACTCGTTCAATAACTTTACTGATTATCTGGATGAGGGGACTGAGTCCAGCTTCAGTAAGTCTGCAGATGACACCAAGTTAGGAGCAAGCACTGATCTGTTGGAGGGTAGGAGAGCCCTGCACGGGGACCTTGACAGGCTGGATGGGAGGGCAGAGGCAATGGGATGACATTTAACAAGGCCAAGTGCAGGGTTCTGCACTTTGGCCACAACAACCCCAAGCAGTGCTACAGACCGGGGACAGAGTGTCTGGAGAGCAGCCAGGAAGTAAGGGACCTGGGGGTACTGGAAGATACTAGGCTGAACATGAGCCAGCAGTGTGCCCAGGTGGCCAAGAGAGCCAATGGCATCCTGGCCTGTATCAGGAGTAATGTGGCCAGTAGGACGAGGGAGGTTATTCTTCCCCTGCACTCAGCACTGGTCAGGCCACATCTCGAGTCCTGTGTTCAGTTCTGGGCCCCTCAATTCAAGAGAGATGTTGAGATAACTGGAATGTGTCCAGAGAAGGGCAATGAGGCTGGTGAACCCCCTGGAACACAAACCCTATGAGGAGAGGCTGAGGGAGCTGGGGTTGTTTAGCCTGGAGAAGAGGAGGCTCAGGCGTAACCTCATTGGTGTCTACAACTACCTGAATGGAGGCTGTAGCCAGGTGGGGGTTGCTTCTCTCAGGCAACCAACAACAGAACAAGGGGACATAGTCTGAAGTTGTGCCAGGGGAGGTATAGGCTGGATGTTAGGAGTAAGTTCTACACAGAGAGAGTGATTGGCATTGGAATGGGATGGTCAGGGAGGTGGGAAGAGCGGGAAGCGGAGTGGAAGGAAGGGGGAAGAAGAGGGGACAAAAGTGGAAGAAAGGAGTGAGAAGGGCATGAGTAAGTGTGGGTGAAGAAGCAACAAACTATTAAGGGGCAAGGCAGGGCAAGAATGAAAGTGTGTAATGCCAAGGATAGGGGGAATATTGAAATAAGAATGAGAAAGGACAAGTGCAATAGAACGAGAGATCAAGTTGAAGAGAGTGAATTAGTGGTGCTCTCCCTTCCTACTTCTTTGTCTCTGCTTGAAGCAGCCCTGAACACAATCCTTGCTGTGTCCTGTGAGGGCAATTATATGTTGAGGAGAGTTTTGCTTCCTTTTATTGCCAAGGGCAGTGGCACACAGCTGTGATGACCTGCTTCTTAACAGCTCCAGAAGAATTAGCTCTCAGAAAGCTTTAACTTATTTACATACTTTGGAAATTTACTTCCCTCTGGAAGGAAACATAGAAAGAAAAGTTGCCAAAGTATATCATAGTTCTAAAAGTAATCTGTCATCCCACAAATTCTAGTCAACAAATCACAGAACGGCTGGGGCTGGAAGGGACCCTGCTGAAGCAGGGTCATCTAGAGTAGATCACACAGCAGCATGTCCAGGCACATTCTGAACATCTTCAAAGAAGGCTCTACAACCTCTCTAGGCAGCCTCAAAGTAAAAAAGCTTTTCCTCATATTCAGATGGAAGCTCCTGTGTTCCAGTTTATACCTGCTGCCCTTTGTCCTGTCACTAGGCACAACTGAAAAAAAGTCTGGATACATCCTTTTGACATTCATCCTTCAGATAATTATAAGCATTGATAAGATCCCCTCTCAGCCTTCTCTTCTCAGGGCTCTCAGCATTTCCTCATGCTTCAGTTCCCTATTTACCTCTGTAGCCCTCTCTGTTAATGCTTTCTGCTTCCTGTTTCTGTTACAAAAGTATTTGATGAAACATTTACAAAAGTTCAATTAAAACATCAGAGAGCACTATAAACTTTTCACAGCTCAACAAAAAATGCTCCTCTCACCAATTCATTTCTCTTCCATCAGGGAGAGAAAAACAAAAGCGAATTAATCTGATTTACAAAGTGAAAAACAACACTGAATGCACTTTTTGTCAAGGGGGTGGGGGGAAGGTCTCCAGCTGGTTCTCATCTATGTGCCATGATTCTTCATTTAGTTTACACCATTAAACTAAAAAATCCAGCTTTAATCTTAACTATTACAGCATGCTTTAGAGTAGATTCTATCATGTAGCATCCGTGATACAGTTTCAGACTCTGGCAAAACAACATCCCTCAAACTGGTCATGGCCATATGAGTAGTAAATGCATCCAACATTTTTTCATTGGCGCCTACATTATTACGTCTTGTCACCAATGGTTTCTCGGGTTTTCAAGTAAATTGTTGCATATACTGTGGTTTGGAGGTGCTGACATGAAGCCCTACATTTATCAGTATACAGCCAAATGCTTTTTTGGGATTTTTTTTTTTTTCCCTCCTAATGAACAAACATCTGTTTAAAGAAAAAAAAAATCATGTTTCCAGAAAACTGTACAAAAGTGAGAGAAAACAAAACAACAGAACACTGCCAAGAAGTCATTGTTGCCAAGTTGTGAATGATAAAATGCATTCTAGGAAATGATTGGTGGACAGAAGTGGGCATCATACCTGATCTGTCTTCATTTTGTGAATCACACCTTCTACATAATTCTGGGATGGTCTTGAGAGAAGTTACAGAATACTGTAAAAAAGAAAACAATAATGAAAAAAAAGTAAGACTTTCAGGAAGCCCTAAGGTCATGGGAACAGCCTAAATCTACCAGTCCAAGGGTACCTTCAGTGGTCTGATGGTCTTCTCAGGTTGTAGGAGAAAAACAGATGGCATCTGGTTTTGTGTCCCACCTTGAGGGATACCAAACAGACTTCTAAAGCTAAAGTGAAATGTCTCTGCACCTCCAACTTCTTCCTGAAGCTCATCATTACTCAAACCACAAATACATTTCATATATCCATCCTTTCCATGGGATGCAAGGCATATCAAAGGTGGGAACAGATTTAGGCTTCACAGTAAATGTCCACAGTCTCACTTTGCCCACCTGGGCATCTCTTACGGTGCTCATACTGCAAGATGATTAAAAATTAGACTTCCAGCTTTCACAAACCAGTATGATTAACATCTGCAGCACACAACATCTGATTTATGAGGGATGCATGTACACACACACATCAGGCAACATGGTCATTTCTCTCACCTAGGCTTCATTAAAGCAAACTTGCATTATTAATTTAAGACAACAGGATATGCTTAATATTAATCAGTATGCTACTCTGAATTCAGAATTAAAAGTGAAAAGAAAGCAGGAATTACTTTTGTATGCTACTAAGCAGAAATATTTTTCTTATAAGCTTATGGAATAGTCTTGGTAAGACACATGATACAGAGTTGTAAAACTACACATTCTGACAGTAATTAGGTTTGTTAATAGCAAGCCTTCTGTAATCAAATGTTTAAATGTTACAGGAATCTTTGCTTAAACATGAAAATCATTATGTCTGTGAAAGATCAATGGCTTTGTTCATAGACAAAAAAAACAACAAACCAGTATTTTGGAAACTAAATAAGAAAAAAAAGCTTTTAGGATTAGCACAACTGTAAATTTTTAAAGAATATAAAAACACCATATGTTTTCAAAGAAACAGATATTTTTAGCTGGTGTGCTATTGACCAATGAAGTGAAACAACAACATATAAACCCATGAGCTTTCCACATACAAAAAAGAAACAACTATAAGTTGTCCTGGTTTTCTCCCTGACAGTTTGTCATTCTAATGCACAGCTGGCATTCTACTTCTAAATAATCTGAAGTCAACCTCATGTGACAAATTGCAGAAGTAGTTTGCTTGTTTGCTAAAGCTTGAAGCTGTTGCTCCACTGAGTGTAGTCATTTTATTAAGCCTCAGAAACCTCTCTCCTTTATTTATTCCCTTGCTGGCCTGATTGAGGAATATATTGAGAAACTTCAACTACAATAAGAATCTCTCGTAAGTATTCCCATGATCAACACTGAGCTTACTAATCAAAGTGTATATCAGAATTACCCAGTGACTCAGATTCCCACTAAATAAGGGGCTGTCTTTAAGGCTGTGACTGCTCCAGTGTATGACAGCCTAAAGCCACAACAAACAGACAACCAGAGACAGGGAGAAAAATGCTACTAAATACAAATTAATGCAAGTTAAACACACACGTGCACAAGCGCCATGTGCTGTGCTTCACTCTAGCTATTGTTTAATAAAGATTGAGCTGTTAAGCTATACATCTTGCTATTTCAGCACAAAGACTCAGAAGGCAATTTCAAACTGGTCTAGTAAGATTCTTAAGAGAATCCAAGGAACATGTCTCCAAGGAATATGGTAGCTTCATAAGACCAGCTGGTGCAGTTTAAACTATTACACAGTTTGTAACTCAATTAGAATGAGGCCTTTTGTATTCCATTGCTATGTGTTTTGTCAGGCAACCTCAAAAACAGAAAGCCATTTTTCTTTCTGCCTTTTTTCTTGGAAGAACAGATTTTCTTTCTGTTTCAACATGGCACTAAAATGTATTCAGTTACCACCTCCCACCACCAAAAATCTATCAAATGTAATAAATTTCCTTATGCATTTAAATCATATTGATTTGATTTTATTCACAGATTTCCTCCCACTCACCTCTGTTGTCTAAAAGCCAATCACATTCTGCCATCTGTATTCTGTGTTCAACATGTGGAGAACTGGGTTTTGGTCCAGGAAGCAACTAAAATTACTTTTTAAAGTGGACCTTTCCCAACCATAAGCACAATTCACTGCCAGCAATTCTCTCATACTCTAGCTCCAGCTCTGATCATCAGTAATGTTTGTTAGCTTTTAGTCAACTGAAACACTTCAAGGTTACTAGCAGTATCAAAGAGGGACAGCACAAGACATTGTGATTGTAAAGCCTCCCCTGGAACAGAATTTTAGACTTAATGCTAATTCAGTGACATTTAAAAGTTATTTATTTCCTACTTATCAGTCAACAATTACAAATTGTTTTACATACAAAATTAAACACCATTTCTCTCAATTCACTATTAATCGGGTCAACTAGAATTGAGGGCTGTGCCCAAGGGAGTAAGTGACAAGGCAAGAGCCAAGCACATCAGACTGCTTTCTTAGCCAATGTTTACCATCATCTTTGATGTATTTCTAATCAAAGTGTGAAATTTTAATAGGAAAACTAAAGACTTATTCCCAGAATAATGCATTTTTTGATTGCTCTTTGAGGTTTGGGTTTCTATCTGAAATAGTGAACTTCAGTAAACCCTTTAAGAACTTTTTAAGATGAAAGAACAGTATCAACATCAGAGACAAGAAGTAGTTCCTAACTATTCCCCACAAATTCAACATATTCCAAATGTCCTTCAACAGACACTATTAATTCAGGGGAGAAGGGAACCTCCTTCATCATACAAAACATTTGTTCACTCTGTGAAACTGCAGTGCATAATCCGAATTAATAAAAAGTTAACCATTTCACATGGTTCTCAGATTTTAAAATTAATTTTAAACTTGACACATGTGTAAAAGCCCTTCAAGGCTTTTATGTGCCATGTCACCTCTCTGGCACCTGAAGACTCACTTGTGCCTGAGAAGTATCAGGAAGGTACACTGAATCACAAGTAGTATAGAAACATACATACAAAATAGTGAAATAATAAGAAATTAAAAAGCAAAAGTTATTTTCAAACACTCTGTTATGGAGAATATCTTCAGTGTCTTCTGAAACAGAGTCAGAGTCGGACGTATAAAGTGACTCTCAAATCCCATTATTAGAACCATGACATCCCCAAAAACTAAGGACAGTGCTCAGTTCCAACTGGAGTCAATACCAAAACTCAAAAAATTCACTTCCACTGGATCAAGGCACCAGTAGACTCTGTCCAGCTCTTCAATGCACAGCTCGTTTTCATTCAGATAAATAGACACTTTCCCTCATTACAGCTATCTGTTTCCAGATATTATCACTGTAAGTCATTGAACAGTCTTCAGTTTTTTTGCTATTGTGAAAAAAACCAAAACTGTTCCATTAATATTCACATCCCATTAAATTATTACCTTTACACTACATTTGCTTTATCATGTTTAACCATGCAACACTACCACTTTTCCTAGACACCTAAGGAGCAGCAAGCTACACTGAGAGCAAGTAAAGCAACAATATTTGGCCTGAGGTGGCAGAACTCTTTTTCTCCATAGTAGTATCAATGTAAGTAGTTTCAGGGGAGGGGAAGTGTAGGAAAGAGATCACGCTGTCACAGTGCATGTCAGAAATAACTTCTTTCCAAAATAAACCCTACTTAATTGCTTTCGTCAGCATCTTTGGAGTACTGTTCAGGTAATTTGTGCTATGTATTGCTTATAGCATCTTACAGAGACACTTGATGTGTTACTCTTCCCTTTAACTTTAAAGAAGACCTACACAGACACTACCACTGTTAAAGGTACAAGATGTCCATCTGAATCTAATACTTTCTATGAACAATTTAGTGGTCATCCACATTTTGTTTCATTCTGAAAAGGAAATAAATCAACTTGCTGCAGCTGGTGACTGCCTGCATAGCTATGGAGAACTCTCCATGCACCCTGAAGTCCTGCTTGCTGGGTAGGCAAGTATGGTTGTAAGTTGTCTGTGCACTTGAGGGACGTCTATACATCCCGAGCTTGAGGGCAGACACAGCTCCTTCCATGGCCATGGAAGGGTGACAGCAGGCTCAAAAGGTACACACATCATGGCAAGAAAATAAAGGGCCAGGAGATTAGCTGTGCTCTTGACCATACATAGTTTATATCTGCCCTGCAAGGCAAGGACTGATATGAAGAGGTTTTCCAATCTGTTTTGTAATATCTTACAATTCGTCAGCTGCTTAATTATGTTTGAATTCAGTTACTGGATTTGTATTTCACAAATTTTCAGATCAGGCCCAGTCCTACTCTAGCACCACTAAGACAGACAGACCATTTTTTTTTTTTTCATACAGAGCTATTCTAGTGATCACAGCAGTGATCTATACAGTCAGCTCAGACATACTTTAAATATCTATCACCAGGAGCTCTGGTTATGAATAGGTAATTTGCTATTACTTTTGTAAACCTGAAATAAAATAGTTCCAATTTGCAAAATTTGCCATTGTAACACAAATTATGGGTTTTATTTAAAAGATTAGGAAACCTTCAGGTAACCACAAAATTAGCATACAATTTAAAAGTAGAACTCAAGAATAAAAGTGAAACCAACAATACTAATAGGGAAAAGGGGAAATAGATACACTTCTAAGGGTGGATCTATCATTTAATGCAACTTAAAGGTTATGACGTTTTTCTTCCTTTCTGCGAGTAGTTATTTGTAAAAACATCAGTTAAAATATTTAGCCTGGTTGCTTCATGCCAGTGCAGACAGAATATTAGTTTAGTTTAATGTAAACAAGAGCTCCATAAACCTATTCTTCTCTCTAAACTACACTCAAATGTACTATAGTAGTATATATAATAGGATCTGGAATAGTACCATCTTAGTTTGCAGTATAAGCATCGTATTTGCATTCCAGGGCCCAGAGGAAACTGACAGATATAGTTACTAAGTCACATTTGAAAAAGTCATAGCAGTCAGATCAAGTCTCCAGTGACTGCAGAAAAATTAATATCATATCCATCTTCAGCAAGGGTGAAAAAGGCAACCTTGGGAACTACCAACCAGTTAGCCTCACCTCAATGCCCCATAAGGCAGTGGTACAGATCTACGGAGCAGATGACAGAAACCGTATTGAAGCATACTGATGACAGAGAAGTGATTTGAGATAGCCAACACAGCTTCTCAAAGGGCAAACCATGCCTAACTAATCCAGTGGCCTTCTGTGATTGAGTGATAAGAACTATGGATATCATCTGCTTCGACTTCTGTTAGAACTCTAGCACGATCATACATAACATCCTTGCCTCTAATTTTGAGAGATATAGGTTTGATGGGTAGGATGGATGGTTAGAGGGATAGGAAAGTGGCTGTTTTCAGTGAGTCAATGACTCAGTATCCAAATGGAAACCAGTAAAGAATGGTGTCCCTCAAGGGGGTATACTGGAACCAACATTAAATGCCTTCATCAGTGACCTACATAGTGGGATTGAGTGTATCCTTTGCAATTTTTCACATTACATCAACCTGAATGGTGGAGTTGATTCACCTGATGGAAGAGATGACATCAGGCTTGTTAAGTCTGACCCAGTCATATTCACTCTGCAGTCCTTCTGAGTGAAGGGGAGTGACAAATCGGTTTGGTGGTTACCTAGTGGCCAGCCAAGATCAACCAAAAAAGGGTGTTGAGCAACCTCATGTAGTGAAAGATGTCCCTGCCTATGGTAGGAGGGTTTGAACTCAGTAACCTTTGAAGGTGTCTTCCAAGGAAGACCTCCCTATGAGCCTTTGATGTCAGAGAAATGTACAATGCAAATTAAAGAACGAGTGAAATAAAGAAAGAAAAAAAGAAACAGTGAAAAAGAGAGAAAAAGAGGGAGGGAAGGGAGAGGGAGAGGGAGAGGGAGAGGGAGAGGGAGAGGGAGAGGGAGAGGGAGAGGGAGAGGGAGAGGGAGAGGGAGAGGGAGAGGGAGAGGGAGAGGGAGAGGGAGAGGGAGAGGGAGAGGGAGAGGGAGAGGGAGAGGGAGAGGGAGAGGGAGAGGGAGAGGGAGAGGGAGAGGGAGAGGGAGAGGGAGAGGGAGAGGGAGAGGAGAGGAGGCTGGCTTAATTCATATGGGTTTTTCTGTGTCTATTGCATTTTGGTCATGCTGTCTGAAACAGTCGACAAGGGTCTGGACTATAAACAGTGGCTTTCCTAACACCAGTACATTTATAAGTGCCTCATTTTAACAGCCTTCTAGCTGCCATTATTTTTAGTCAGTTCTTTTCTGCACTGGATTAGAATCAGAGAGCTAACAGGAACCATATAAATTGCTAACACTGATGCGGTGCAGCTGCTCTTTCCACAGCAGGCTAATGATAAAATGTGAAGGTCAGGTATCTCTAAATTGCACAGTGAGATGTGAGCAGAGCACCAGAATGAACTCTCTTGTGAATCTGGATTCTGGCAACAAATTCTTTGTACTCTTATGTGCTAAAGCAGGGAGTGCAACTGCTACCTCTATAATTTGTGCTGTTTTTTTATTCAAGGTTCAGCAACCACGGAAAGCACAGCCCATTAAAACAGGCAGCATGAGCTGTTCAGCGGAAAAGTGAGTAACCTGAAACACCAGTATGTAGCAACAGCCACAATGGGAGAGACATGGAGAGGTTACCTCTATTATGTTTTACAGTTTTACAAAACTGAGTATAGAAACAGATACCAAGACATGCTCTAGCATAAAACAGTAATAAAAATAAAGTTACCCAGAATAACGTATTTGCTCGAGACTGGCTTACTATCTTGCAATATTTTGGGCATTTGCCATATTGCTCTTTAATAAAAAATCAATGTTACAATAAGTTTAAAAAAAAAATCCTCACCAAAAGGAATCTGTCTGCAAATGGAGCATCTGGAATGTTTTAAAATGGATCAAGTCCCAAATGCTAAAGGAAAACCAAACCCTTCATAAAACAAAATAAATACAACTACAAAGTTGTAAGGTGACAGTGGCACATTTTCTTTGATCTGAAAACTGAATTAATAGATTGTCATATAGTGGATATAATTTATGGATTCAGGTTCATTGCTAATCAGACATTAGACATATTAGCAGCTGTATTATACAAAAAGTTGTGTTATGCTGAAAGGAGTATGATGCTTCCTGTAAGAACCACAATGTAGATGAACAGTACTTTAGCTGCCCATTATAGGCACAGTTGTTTTAGTTGATAAACTAAGGATCAGTGGTGTCTATGAATCCTTTCTGCCTTCTACCAGCTTAAATGCAACCTTGCTGTATTTTAAGATGGCTACTGGTGGAAAGGGCAGAGTAGCAACTTACATGGAAAAGGAGCATTCCAGAGATGAGAAATGTGGGAATTTTTTCACAATTGAAATAAACTAAATTTAATTTAAAAAGGCAACATATTATTTTGGTGTCTAAGGCTAACATTACACTACATACAACTCATGCAACACAACAGTTCATAAATAATCCAGAGATGAAACTCATTTAGTAATTTGATCTGCAAGTCATTTTTACTAGGTGAAGGAAAAGAATAAACTTTTCTTTCCAAGCTCATTTGAGATTTCCCTTACTAAACACCTTATTTTATTTTAGATTCAACCTCTTTAAATATTCATGTCTATGATACAAAAAAGGTGTGTGACTTACACCAGTAGTGTTGTTTGTCATATCCAGATTGAGGTACCTAACATTGTCTCAACTTGAACAAATAAAGTAACACTTGTACTTACCGATACATCATCACTAAAATCAATTTCATCCAAATCAAGGTATTCAGGGGCTTCCATTATTCTTCCATGGACATTTTGGGTGAGTCAGCACAGCAGTAAGGACCTAATTAATAAAAGAGAAATGGTTTGTCTGCTAAAGAGCCAAAACCACACAGAAACGGTTTAATATAGTTGCCAGATTACTGAAAAAAATTAACTTATATAGTGAAGTCTTTAATAACTTAATTCTAAAAGCTAAATATTATTTGTCATCTGTGCATCAAAAGCCATTTCAGTTTTTAGGGAGAATAGCTAAGATGCACCTGAGGGGAAGTAAAAAATACTTGATTCATTATCGCTCAGTATCATTCCAGAAGGTCAGTATAGCTGTAAAGACTTCAGTTGTTGAGCACCTCCATGACCCTCAACTACAGCTGCATCAATGTTTACCTTAAGGATGCTACTACATTACTGGCCTGTACTTAACAACTTTTGTTACTATAGATTTTTTCTGTTCAGTAAGGCAGAAAAGAATTGTACTGTGCACAGAAAGCAAAATCATATCTCCATTTAAACAAGCAGACTAACAAACAATGTAGTCAGTGCTTTACAGGTGAATGATTTATCTCTCCTCAACCTGAAAGTTCATTCCCCTAAAACAGTAATTGTGACAAAGGCAGAACTACATCAATGTGCACTGATTATCAGGAGCCCCAACTATTTCCTCACAGCAAGGGAAAAAAAGAAAAGTCTCTTGAAAAACAAGAAATATGGCTGGAAAAGCCAGTATGCAATTCTGAATAATCTCGAGCTTAAACAAGCAGAAGATCAGAGACAATAAAACTCTTAAGACATTTTTAATTGTAACTAGAATAAAGTTGTGCATTATCACTACACACAAGTACAACGGTAGCAAAAGTGGGAAAAGGCAGCTATTTTAACAGAAGCTGAAAAAGTATAATGTCTTTTAAAATAATGTGAGGCACTACATAAGTGCTAAGTATTATAATGGAAGCAAATTAAATACTTCTAGTACTTATACATTAAAAAAAGGAAATGCCTGAGGTAAAAATAATATAAACCTACTTTATTCATATGACAACTGCCAAGAAAAATGTTTATGAAGAATGAACTCAGCTGCATAGGTCTAAATAAAAGCAATGAAACATTCATATTAAGTTAAGAATGTCCTAAGATACAAGATTTGAAGAAAATGATTCTCTGCAGGTGTTCTACATATTGGCAAACAAAGCTTCAGTCATTAATCTCCTTCACAATACAGAACTCAAGCACAAAGCTGATCCTAAGACACATGTTCTTGGAAAGTTTCTGGAAGAACCAAGACAAAAATCTGCAGTTTTAAGCTGTCACAGAAAGAATTTTTTACTTCTCAATAAATTACTGAAGATAAAGCACCTTTAAACGAGGAAAAAAAATTTTTTTTAATGCATTAGAGCATTTCTGTCTCTTGCCATATGAGAAGGAACTGGGGAGAAAAAAATGGGAAGGAAGGCAGCATGTTAAGAACAACCTCAGCTATCTGTTACTGCCTCTCACTATGGCTGTTAGACTTGGGTGAAAGAGAAGAGATGGTTACAAAAAAAGGCAAAAAAAGAGTATAAAGTCCTCAGTCCTCCTTGGTAAGAGGACATGTAAGTAGCTATAATGTGAAACTAATCAGAACCTTTTCATTTTATTTACAGAGGACCAAAAAAAAAATCCTGGCATTAAAACATCCTTGCATTTATGAAAAGTGTGACACAATCAAGTCTACAGACTCTTTTTTTTCACATAAATACTGCTTTCTTAACAGAAACACAGAATTTCAGTGTATTTTTTTAAGGTTTGAGCTTCAATGTATTGCATTTGGGTGACATTATAGCTTACTTCTGGAAAAATGCAGTGTCACTGTATCAGGTTTCTGTTGCAAGGTTTTGATAGCAAATGGGCTACCAGTGTGGCTTCTGTGAAAAGCTGCTAAAAACATCCCCCGTGTCCAAGAGACACAATACCAATAGCTTCCAAAATGGAACCACTGCTGGCCAAGACTAGGTCCATCAGCAATGGTGGTAGCACTTTCCTGGTAAAACATTTAAGGGGAAGAAAACTCTCCTGCACAATAGCAGTTGGGAAAGAGGTGAAAAACTCCTTTTGGAAAAAACTGCCCCACAGACACAAACATCAATGAAGAGGGAAAGGGGGTACTCCAGGCACTGGACCAGAGATTCCCCTGCAGCCCATACAGTATCCCACACTGGACTAGTTGGATGTACCCAAAGGAGGCTGTGACTCCATGGACAGTGCATAATGGAGCAGGATCCACCACCTCCCTGGGCAGCCCATTCCAATGGTAAATCACTCTCTCTGTAAAGAACTTCCTCCTAACATCCAGCCTATACCTCCCCTGACACAACTTGAGACTGTGTCCCCTTGTTCTGTAGCTGGTTGCCTGGCAGAAGAGACCAGCCACCACCTGGCTGCAGCCTCCCTTCACGTAGCTGTAGACAGCAATGAGGTCACCCCTGAGCCCCCCCTTCTCCAGGCTAAACAACCCCAGCTCCCTCAGCCTCTCCTCATAGGTTTGTGCTCCAGGCCTCTCACCAGCCTTGTCACTCTTCTCTGGCCACACTCCAGTATCTCAACATCTCTCTTGAATTGAGGAGAGATTCACTCTGGAATCTGGACACAAGGTGTGTCCTGACCAGTGTTGAGCACAGAGGAAGAATAATCTCCCTCGTTCTACTGGCCACACTGTTTCTGATCTAGGCCAGGATGCCACTGGCAGTAAGTATCAGGTTCAGTTTCCTCCTCTGTCTGCAAAATTCAAAACTCTGGACTAAAAGCATAACTGACTGTGGTAATGAGGTTGCATGCAGCAAATCTGGTATCTTGAAAAGCAATCTAATCTGGTACCTTAGTCAGACAACAGTCTCTGCTGTATGTGAAAGACTAAATACAAGAGGGAACACAGAGTATACGTCCGTTATTGAAGCTAACCTTAACAACTGAGAACGCATAATTTTAATTATCTAGGGATACAAAATGGCAAGAACAAATAACAACTAAAAAATGCGCTGTCATTTAAATGTCTGCTTCAGTAGTAACACTAAGAAAACCTGTTAAAACACCACATGGGATTTTATTCTCCCCATCTCACAACTGCTACACCAACATATTTGGGAACTTATTTAAACTTTCAATCAAATATGAAGTAAATCAGATGTTAATATTTATACAGAGGTTGGTAAAACAGTTTCCTTAAGAACAGTTAATATTAAAGAGTTAGGCCAGAATACCATGACAGTTGCTTTTCAATTATGGGATATGGTTACATTTTACAATTATAGGTCTATGATAACAAAATAAACATACTGGTCTCTCCTAAGCAGAAACTATATTAGCTCAGGATGAACATGAATCATGGACAGAAAGACTATGTCTTTAATATCAGCATACAGTACATGTTTCAGGTAACACTTCAAATCTGGAGCCTGAATTTTATTATCCAACATTAAGAAACACTGACAGCACAATCCAAACATTCTTCACTTTCAAATAGCATAGTGTTATGTTAAATCTGTTGAAATGCAGTTGAAAGACCAGCACATGATTAAAATCTACAATTCAGGAAGGCACATCATCTATCAGCACTAGAACTTTTAATTCAGCTCCTCCATCCTTACATTCTACTGTAACAGTGAAGTTCTAACTAAAATTAGATTGACCTTGTAATCCTATTTACTACACAGCATAAAAAAGCATTGTAGTGTATTCAGGAGCACTGCCATAATTATGGGATATGAGAGATGGATTACTGAATGAAGGCAAGAAAGTCTGGATACTTGGTACTAGCAAAACTAGTCTGGGCTACTGCCACTACCTCTCCAGCTGTTATACCTCTTACTCTTTTTTAGGCTCCCTGGTTGGCACCTAGCTTGTCTCATGTAAGAGACTACATGTTGTTTGGGACAGGTATTGTGTAGTCACTCTGCATTTATCTGGCTTTTTATACAGCCTGTGTCCTTGTCTATTAATAAAGCTCCATGGTACAAGAGTAATCCAGTCAAATAATAAAATGATGCAAATACATTGTGGTGGACTCTGGAAGAGGTTAGATTTGAAGTTTTGTAAGAGATCCTCAGAAGAACTGAGAATCTTTAGTCAACACATTCAGATGGTGCCCCTGCAGGTGACAAATGTGGAATACACTAAGGTGTCAAAGACACGGACAGCTTACTTCAATCTTTTTAAAACAGAATAGGTTTCTGTCGGAAAGGACCTGCAATGGTCATCTAGCCATGAACAATACTTTGATACTACACATGCAAGAACTTTTAGAAGAGCCCAGCTTCTCATTCATATTTACATTTTCTTCATCATCTCTGCAGGGGAAAGTATGTGCATATAATCAATAAATATTCAGACATGTGACTTTGAAAATGTGAAGAGTAACACTGCAGCTCAAATGGAGCTTCATTTGGTGTTCAAGTACAGCACTTCAGCTTCAAGCATTCAAATAAAGTGACAACCTGACATGCATAGACTATTCTCACACTTCTACATCATGTAAGGATTTGTGATATTATAACATGGCTTGAAATGCATTGTGAAACCTATTTTCCATATCTTTTAGGGCTCCAAAATTGTTTTGATTTTGTTTATTTTCTTAATCACAAGAAATAACTTTGTTTTCTACTACTTGGCATGCTCAGTGCCTGGATTGCCAATTACTGACTAAGCACCTCCCCTACACTAGTTTATTTACTTTTCTTCTTTCTATGTAAGCCAAGAAAAAGATATCATGCATAGGAAATTATCTTTCCAGTAGAATTTTAAATAAACACTTAAAGAAATCAATAGCTACAGAAGGAAAGAAAGAAAGACGGAAGGAGAGCGAGGGAGGGAAGGAGAGCGAGGGAGGGAAGGAGAGCGAGGGAGGGAAGGAGAGCGAGGGAGGGAAGGAGAGCGAGGGAGGGAAGGAGAGCGAGGGAGGGAAGGGGAGCGAGGGAGGGAAGGGGAGCGAGGGAGGGAAGGAGAGCGAGGGAGGGAAGGAGAGCGAGGGAGGGAAGGAGAGCGAGGGAGGGAAGGGGAGCGAGGGAGGGAAGGAGAGCGAGGGAGGGAAGGAGAGCGAGGGAGGGAAGGAGAGCGAGGGAGGGAAGGAGAGCGAGGGAGGGAAGGAGAGCGAGGGAGAAAAATGATCTGACTTATTTCAAGTGAAGGAATGAATTCTGAAACCAGGAATACCTTATCCTTATCACATTTACTCAGCATTTTTCCTGAGTTTAAGAGTTCGCAGCAGCAATTCATAACAGAATGACACTTTCAAAGTAAGTCAAAATAAAAGCACTGCTTTTAACAAACATCAACGGAGAAACTACCCTGATATGACCAGAAGAAGGAATGCAGCAAAGCACAATTTTCCAAGGCCAAAAGATGCTATTTTTAAAATATCACTTCAGAAAACCCCTGCATTCCAGACATGTAGAAACAGTCCATCCACAGCCCTGAAGAGGGACAAGCTAGTTCTGTTTTACCGGAATCAGGGCACATTCAGCACTGGTTTTAGGTAAGAACAAATGTCTTTGCATCTGGCCAAACATAATCAAATTTTCTACACTGCTTGGATATAAAGCAATCATACAGATTTTTAAGGGACATGAATTGGACACGTGAGCTTGCAGCCCAGAAAGTCAAGCACATTCCGGGTGGCATCAAAAGAAGAGTGGCCAGCAGATCAAGGGAAGTGATTTTGCTGCTGCACTCTGGTCAGCTCTCACCTGGAGAACTGCACCCAGCTCTGGAATCCCCAGCACAGGAAAGACATGGACATATTACAGCAGGTTCAGAGGAGGGACACAAAAATCAGAGTGATGGAACACCTCTGCTATGAAGGAAATCTGAAAGAGTTGAAGTTGTTTAGCCTGGAGAAGGGAAGGCTCTGGGATGCCTCTCAGTACTTAAAGGGGGCCTATAAGAGATGGGAACAGTCTTTTTAACAGCATCTGGAGCAAAAGGACAAAGAGGTAATGGTATAAAACTAAAAGAGGGTAGATTCAGACTAGATGTAAGGAATTATTTTTAATAATGAGGGTGACAAAATACTGGAACAGGCTGCCTAAAGAGGTGGTAGATACCCCATCTATGGAAACATTCCAAAGTCAGGATAGATGGAGCACTGACCTACTCGACCTAGAGACATTCCTCATCATGGCAGAGAGGTTGGACTACATGACCTTTAAAGGTCCTTTCCTACTCAGGCTATTCCATAACTTCAAAGAAGCTATGCTGCCATAGGTAGTAGCTTATGGTTCACCTACTCACTCTTCTATCCTCATGAATTGCATGGAAAATGCATCACAACTTGAGGCATTTTAACATCAAGTATTTTTAACAATTACAGTGACTGATATCACGTGGTCTGTAATACATATGTCAGGATGCACAGAATGAAGATAAAGTATGTTTATTAAGACACAGCTCCTATACTGAGGCTTTATTTAGTACACTGAACAGTGCTCCACACAACTTACTGCAAAAAGGAGGTGTTACTTCAAGAATGACAGCTGAACTCCAGAAAAGCAATAGTGAGCTTTGACATTAAAACATGTGTGATGAAGATGCCACTCACTTGAAGGCAATGAATGTCTGTTTGGCTGGTAGGACATACTTCCTTCTTGCTTTTCTAAATACTACTCCATTTGGTGCTCTCATAAATAACCATTACACTTAACATTAAAAGACACTGATTCTACTTCTTCGTTTCTAAAAGAAAACTGCAACCTAACAAAAAGAAATCAGTACTCAGGCTGCTGAGTGATATGACTAACTGAAGAGTTGTTTTTACTGTAATGCGACTTGAAAGATATCTGCTCATTGCCAGCCACCCCAGATTTCTCATAATAAAGCCATTCTTTCTACTCCATGGTTTTATGTTTCCTTCAAGATTGAAGCATAAAGAAAACCGGACTCCAAGCATTCGACCAAAACACATGTATTTGAGCATTCTGGAATGAGGCCTAGAAAAATAAATGTGCTTGTTTCAATTAGACTTCAAGGAGAAACCTTTGGGGTTGGAAATTAATAGACGTTATTTTAAAACTGAAACAGCATATTTGATTCAAACACTGCATAAAAGCTAATGCATTGTCTGTTTAATGACAGGATCAAAACAAATAAGAGATCAACTGATCTGTTGAAAAAGAGATATTTCATTAGTTGTATTTCACAGAATCATAGCATCAACCAGGTTGGAAGAGACTTCCAAGATCATCCAGTCCATTCTATCACCCAGCCCTAACCAATCCACTAGACCATGGCACTAAATGCCTCATCCAGTTTTTTCTTGAACACCTCCAGGGATGGTGACTCCACCACCTCCCTGGGCAGCCTATTCCAATGGCAAATCACTCTCTCTGTAAAGAACTTCTTCCTAACATCCAGCCTATACCTCCCCTGGCACAACTTGAGACTGTGTCCCCTTGTTCTGTAGCTGGTCCCTGGCAGAAGAGACCAGCTGCCACCTTGCTACAGCCTCCCTTCAGGTAGTTGTAGAGAGCAATGAGGTCATGCCTGAGCCTCCTCTTCTCCAAGCTAAACAACCCCAGCTCCCTCAGCCTCTCCTCATAGGGTTTGTGTTCCAGGCCTCTCTCCAGCTTTGTCGCCCTTCTCTGGACACACTCCAGTATCTCAGCATCTCTCTTGAATTAAGTAGCCTAGAACTGGACACAGTACTTAAGATGTGGTCTGACCAGTGCTGAGAACAGGGGAAGAATAACCTACCTCGTGCTACTGGCCATGCTGTTCCTGATACAAGCCAGGATGCCACTGGCTCTCTTGGCCATCTGGGTACACTGCTGGCTCATCTTCAGCCTACTATCTATCAGTACCCCCAGGTCCCTTTCTGCCTGGCTGCTCTCCAGCCACTCAGCCCCCAGCCTGTAGTGCTGCTTGGGGTTGTTGTGGCCAAAGTGCAGAACCCTGCACTTGGCCTTGTTAAATGTCATCCCATTGCCTCTGTCCACCCATCCAGCCTGTCAAGGTCCCTCTGCAGGGCTCTCCTACCTTCCAACAGATCAACACCTGCTCCTAGCTTGGTGTCATCTGCAAACTTACTGATGCTGGACTCAATGCCCTCGTCCAGATCATCAATAAAGATATTGAACAGGACTGGGCCCAGCACTGATCCCTGGGGAACACCACTAGTGACTGGCTGCCAACTGGATGTGGCACCATTCACCACCACTCTCTGGGCCCTGCCATCCAGCCAGTTCTTGATCCAGCACAGAGTGAATCTGCCCAAGCCATGAGCTGCCAGCTTGGCTAGGAGCTTGTTGTGGCAGACAGTGTCAAAGGCTTTGCTGAAGTCCAGGCAGACTACATCCACAGCCTTCTCCACATTCACCAGGTGGGTAACCTGATCATAAAAGGAGATCAGGTTGGTCAGGCAGGACCTGCCCTTCCTAAACCCATGCTAGCTGGTCCTGATCCCTTGGCCATCCTATAGATGTATTTGATTCCCTCTGAACTACTACATGGCCATTTATTCCTAATAACAAATATCCTATAGTCATGTAAAACAAACATGCTTACTTGATTGTACTCTAGCTTATAAGGCAATCATACCAGCTAACTCCTTCTATGGGCTTTAAGATTCACCAACATGTAGATCAAAACCAGCTCAAACTGCTTGCCTCTGTAAATGACATGTGTATATATGCATTGAAATGGAAAGACCAGAAAGAAATCTTGCTAGAATAAACAGGAAGAATATAGACTGTCCCATTACCACAAATGATTTGTATAATGCCGGGGTTTGTAGTGATGTAGTCATAAGAGAGATCAGAGTAGGATGGCAGAAGCACTAGATGCTCTGCATTCCTTTGGAGTGGAAGATACAGTTTCAGTAAATCTGTATTTGCCTTGTACTGGTGGAGCCCAAAACCAGACCATGCCCAGGTGTGGCCTCATCAGGGACAAATAAAGAGGAAGGACCATCTCTCTCCACTTGCTGACAACACTAAACCTGAAGACTGTTGGTTGTTTTTTCCACAGGGGCATATTTCTGGCTCTTGGTAGTTTGGCATCCACAACGACCCCCCAGATCCCTCATTGGAGAGTTAATTTCCAGATAGGTGGCCCCCAGCATGAACTAGTGAGTACAGTTATTTCTCCATAGAAGCAGGACTTTGCATTTCCTCTCTACCCAGTCCATCAGCCTGTTCAGGTCCTGAATGGCAAACAACCCATTCCAGTTTTGCATCATCTGCAAACTTAGTAAAATTGCACTCTGTCCCATTTTCCAGGTCTGTCAAACTGTTATCATTATGATTTTAAGCAGTACTGGCACCACTGGAGTAGATGACTAGTGACTTGTGCCTGAACAGACTTCGTGTTGCTGACCACAATCCTCCAAGCCCAGCCACTTATTTCATTCAATCTTTGTCGACTTGTCTACATAAGAATTATTATAGGAGACAGTATCAAAAGCAAACAACATCCCCTGTCTGCAACTTAACTAGATGTCTACCTAACTGCAGAACACTGTTGAGTTGCTTATCCATTGTTTCCACTCACAAATCAATGCTGAGTACTCTATTTTCTTTCTCTTCATGTGTTTGGAAGTCCTTTGCAGGAATATTCTCTCCATCATCATAGAAGAGATTGAGGTGAAGCTGATCAATGTATCACACAGTATCACAGTATCACCAAGGTTGGAAGAGACCTCACAGATCATCAAGTCCAACCCTTTACCACAGTGCCCAAGGCTAGACCATGGCACCAAGTGCCTTCCTTCTTGCTCTTCTTGAAGACTGGACAGGTATTTGGTCTCCTCCAGACTTTAGTCACCATGGCCTTTCAAAGACAAAAGTGGTTACACAGTGGCATCAGCCATCTCACTCAGCACTCGCATTCAGGCCCCATAGACTTACATATGTTGAGTACTCCCTAACCTTGTCCTTCACCTTAACCAACTCTTCCTTCCTTGCTCCAGACCTTCCTTCCAGTCTCATGTGCCTGGGATTCCTACAGCCTTTCATAGCAGTAAGGACTGGTACAAGACATTGTGTATCTTGGCCTTTTCTGTGTTTTCTTGCCACCAGCTCCCCATCTCTATTCAGCAGCTGGTTCATGTTTTCCCTAGTCTTGCTTTTGTTGTTTATGTAGTCATGGAAGCCTTTGTATCCCCTTTCAGACTCAACTGCAGATCAGTTTTGGCTTTCTCTGCCCTATCCTTGGCCTACCCTGCTCTAGTCATGAGTTCAGTCAGAAGCTCCTGGCTCATCCATGCACAAAGTAGGACTGACTTTGCTTATTTTCTGCTTATTGGGATGCACTTTTCATCCATGGGGGTTTTCAGATCCCTCTTCTCTGCAGGGCTGTAATTCATGAGATTCTTCTAAGATGATGTCTGAAGAGGTCTATGGGGTAGTATTGGTGGCCATTACGTTAACAATGACCTCCTCCTCCAAACATTTGTTTTCTATTATTTTGCTAGCTTTTAAATTTGTGTGAAACTAAATAAAAGGAAGTTTACATTTCAAACACCAGGTATGACAAAGCTACTAATATAGGACACTGAGAACTAAACACAAGGCACAGATAAGAGACTAATTTTGCATTTTATATGCATTTTTATGGGTTGGAAAGGTTTCCGTGCTTTTTCATTTCAGTGTCTTTCTTATATATTTAAGTATTTAACAGAGAAGAGAACAAAGAGATGATACCGTTTGAAGACTTTTTAGGGTGCACAGAAATACTTATCAAAGTAATTGTTTGCACAATCGTGATATAAACAAGCTGCAATTGGGATGCACTTTTCATTATGCTGCTCATTATGAGCATGATATCCTGTTTGTTCTGCTGTTCAAACAAGGGGAAAAAAAAAAAACAAACCAAAAACCAACAACCAACCCAGACTATTCATGAAAGCAATTCTTTACAGTGTTTCAAAAGGAAGCTGGAGCTGGTAAACACATGTTCTTATGGGAAATTGCCATAATCCTGACTATATCCCAGCAGGCTCTAAAAATGTTTCTCACAAAGTCTTTTCTATAAAACCTAGAACATATGTACAACAGACTAGGCTTCATGTTCTTTTAAGGACTAGTTCAGAGGACATTTACTTTTGCATTTCCTTTCAAATGTTTTGCTACAGGTATTTCACATTGTATTTTTACTCTCTTGTTTCCATGGTTTCTGCACTTTCATCAATCCATGAAAGCGCCCATGAAAGTTTACATACAGACCACCCACTGACAGTGTCTTACCATAGGCATCCAATGCAGTATATCCAATATATCATCTATTGATAATTGCATTTCATTACATTCATAACATTAAGTTCCTACCGTTCTTCCAGGACAATTATTAGAGGAATCAATACAGTTGTTATTTTTTTATGTGGTTGATAAGAGGTTTTGAAATTGATCTCACATTTTTTTTATTACTATTGACTGGTATGTTGAGAAGAACACAAACAGATCAACACAGTTCCCTTACTAATTGTAATTCAGCTAAATATCTATAAGCCATCAGGGACATATAAAAGTCACAAATTCCTGGATGTGGAAACACAAACATGGATGAAAATTTTAGGAAATTTCACCACTTGAAAAACGTAGGTGGCTCATCACAGCTCAAAAAGGACAGCATTATTTTCTCAACTGTTTTTTCTTTATTACTTCTGAGTTTTCATCCCCTCACATCAAGCAAAGCAATCCAGTTAAGAGATCACACTAAACATGGAAACACCATGAAAGCAACCAGAGAGAACTGCTAGAAATACCTTCAACTTTTTTATTCTAACTATAGTTCTTTCATATTCCCAATCAGATGTGTAGCAGTCTTCCTGAAGAGCTCTGTGACCTAGCGTTACTTATTGTAATTATATATTTTTTACCAAACCCAGAAATAGTAGCAATCAGAACTCTGCCAGAAGTGCTGTTCTGAAAGCATGCATCATCTCCTCACTCAACTGCTATTTTTTCCAGAACTATTTACCAAAGAGGAAAAGTCATACCTCATTGTCTTCTACTCACTCTATCAACATTGATCTTTATGAATTATGCAAGTTTAAATTACGTGTTTAAAAGACAGCAAAAGATAAGGAAAGGAAGTGCTGCACTTCTGTTCTGTATAATTTATATTTACTAGAATCAGATTTAGAACTCCATTCTTACTTAATAGCATTTTACTCTCACTTACACTTTGTATTGGTTAAAAGTTGCAGAAAATACAGGAGAGAGAAAAGAAAAAAAACCAGACCTTTAATGAATATACAGAAATTTACAAGCCAAGTCTACCACACCGAAGTATCATGGATGGGAACATTAAGGTTTAAACCAGTGTGCTTTCCTTTACCACATGCAAAAATATTGCTATAGTATTTTTAACTTTTTGGATATCCATTGGCCATAATGACTTGGTACTAGAGTTGGAAACCAGACCACAGATGTCCCACCACTAAAGTTTAAATGCATCTCTTGGGTTTGACTTCACACTATATATAAATTACTCAGGTTAAAAAAAAAAAAAAAAAAAAAAAAAGCACACACAAAGCACACACACACACAAAAAAAAAAAACCCACACAAAAACACACAGACAAAAAAAACCCACCCCCAAAAGGAGAAACAACAACAGAAAAAAACCAAACCCACAGAAAAACTTCTCATTTGCACTTCCATTAGTTTCTATCGAGGACTCTACTATCCAGACAACTATTCAGACTACCCTGCTCCATGACATGTGACTCTCTTAAACCCTAAGATTTTAAATGCTTTGCTTAAAGGACTGCAGCTATTTCTGCGGGTGTCACTGTTAATTAAGGACACATGGAAAGGAAATGAAGGAGCCAAAAAGCAGCCTTGTTGTCTGGAAACATACCAGAATACATGGACATGGGTGACAACAGTAGGAAAATTTTGAGCTAAGTAACAGGAAGCGTTACAGCTGAAGCAGTCTAGTGCCTCTTGTTCAACCACATGAAGAAGCTAAACAACTCAAAAACCAGGCTCGAATGAATGAAAAACGGGGCAACCACCTCAAAGTTTCAAAGGTAATAGGAAAACAAAAATATTAAGGACAGGCCCATTGAAACTAATTCTTTTTAGGCATTTTATTTTTAAATATTCTACTCACATTTCCTGAGACAAGTAGTCATTCATAAAGCTATTAGACCTTGTAATGAGCTAGACAGTGAGAACTGGGAGGTTTAATTGCTAAACATGATCAGATAAGGGCTGGTAATAAACCAGAATGGGACAACAGAGATACATTTATGTACTGACTGATTTGTAACCAAGCAATAGCTTCGGTTTTGCTCCATATTTAGTACATCACTGTTCAAGGCAACAAGAAAGCATCCAAAACCAGGTGGTTCTGATCTCCGGTAACTATTAACTAATACCCAACTCTGATGCTGAGCCCCTAGCCTTCATAAGTGAAATTACGCAACCACTTAGGATGATCCCTGAAATGGACTGTAACTTCAGATAGAGAAACTGTAAGTCTAAGTTGCTTAACACACAAAGAGAAGGCTTGAGCTCTCACTACTGAGATACCATCTTCACTACTTACCCCAACTCCTCCACCTCCACTGAGATAACCAGTACTGCACTCTTGACCTCTTCTCTCGTAATGACTACTGGGCCCAGAACAAACAGCTGTTTCATTTAGCACAATCTGTTGACAAGGATTACTGAAAGAATGTATGGCTGAATACCACCAACCTCTATTTTTTTCACTAAAAATTCTAACAACCAGCATTTCTACTCCTAGTTCTATAAAAGTGTAAAAGAATAAAATTAGAATCTGAGAATGCATCTATCTGCTGAATTAAATATAAAAACAACCTGAGAACTTTTGACAAACATCAGCTTACCTTCAGAAGCAAATATGTTGTTATCTGCAACTGACAAGGAGAAACACTGACTGGCTAAATTTGGTTTAAAATCCACACAAGTAATTCAGCATCAATGTTATAATGTTTGGTTTTTAAGTAAACAATATTGTCATAGGAAAGCTTGTGCTTGTGGATAGCAGTACTATAATTTAGAGTTGCATTAACATCATTTTATGCATTTATAAAGCACATCATCTGCGTTGGCATGTGACCAAGGTACAGGTGTAGTCACTTTACTGAGAATAAATGCAGTTGGCTAGGTAGTGTTGTTAGGCCCTTATTCCTTTTTTTTTTTTAACAATGGAATATTTTTTAATGCCTGTTTTTCCTACACACACACACACTGAAATAAGCAAAAATAAGGGTATGATCTATCCCACCTCTAGGAAGAGAAAACCACTTTAATACTGTTCAGAACAAACTGGCACTAGATGCAACTGTTTAAGAGAGTCCTCCTTCTAAACCAGCTCAAATCTTTTCCATTCACTTGTTGCAAGGTAAAAGGGCATTACATCTGGTGAATAGGGAGGAACAAGGATTTCCTGGTTCATATATCCTACTGTATAGAAGAAAGTGCTGCCAATCTCAGAATTTGCATTGTGGAATATTGTCAAAGTTAAAAACCTTATGTGCTCCAGGATATTCATATGGTGTTTCAATTATATGATTCACTGATCTTTATCATATTTTCAGACATACAGTTTGAAAAGGAACTCTGCATTGCAATGTCAGTTCAGCACTTAGCTGCTACTGACAAGTATGATCTTGGGGCGCTTATTATCTACCAAAGTTATCTTCCAGCAAGTATATTCTTGCTACTCAAAAGTCAGTTGTAACTCTCACAAATGCTCTTAAATGAAAGATAATGCCTGACAATTTCAGAATAATGCTAGCTGAGCAAAGGAAAGACTGCGCTATCTGTATCTGTCAGTCCTCTGCTCACAGATTCCTTCAGGCTCACATAATACATGAATGTCCCTTATGTCATCACCATCAGGGTTTTTTTTGTGAATAGTTACAATACCATAGTAAAACAAATACTGCACCAAACAGACAGTTCTTCACCTACACATATTTTACAACTACTTCCTTAAAAACAACACGGAGTTAGAGAGGGCAGAGTAGTAGAGGTAACTGAATTATGAATCTGCCTGAAACTGTGGGTCTAACAGTTTCCAACTTTACTAGCTGCATTCTCAAATTCTGACCATTTATGAAGAATTTCACCCACTTTGGCTGTTCAAACACTCCAGCATCCAACATATCAGCATCAGCAACTCAGCTTTGCTCTATTTCTTTGCAGAAACATGCAGAGATCTAAGAAGCACTGGAGACACACAAAGAAAATATATGTTTTATGGGAGAGCTCCAACAGGAGGTAACACACATCTGTAGAACCCCCAGACAATCTCTCCTCTACTTGACAGATTCAAAGAAATCATCACCAAAACACTTGCTAAGCTCCATTCTTCCCTGCAAAACGACTCAACTTTCTTTTTGCTTGCAAATTAGTTACACTTGTATACATTTTCTTAAAATGTAGCATGGCCTTATAAGCAGCTACTTGTATGATGACGAAAGTGGATCTCAATCACATCTTAGCAAGACCTTTTAGAATCAGCTGGAAATCTCACTAGGATAAAGAATACACTCTTGTGTACTTGAGTATACACAGAAGCCAAGTAACTTGACAGAACAGCATGCTTTGTCTAACATACTTAAATTTCAGATTAACACTGAAGAATCAGACAGGATTTGCTGCTAATACAACTAACTTTCATCTACACACCTGAAAACTGGAGCTGATGACTTGGCCAGTCTCCACAACTGAACTTAAGGGAAAGTACCTTAGCCACTAGAAGCCATGACATATGTATATTTTTCAGTTCAGAAATCTGAGAAACTCCCTGTAAGTCTAGTCTCAGTTTCATCAATGAATGATGTACCAATTCTGACATCAACTGTGCCAGCTTCAAGTCTCCAGCTTTCTCAGCCAGGACAGGGCAGGACTCCACAGCGTGTGAGTGAGGGATGTTAAAATAAAAATATCATTACCTCTTTTTTTTTTCTTTTTTTTCTTTTTTTAATGAACAGAAATGTGAGTTTTCAATGCAAGAAAAAGATTTCCTCCACTCTCTAGAATTATGGTAAGTACAATATTGGTAATTTTTTCACTTTCTCAGTTTTATGGAAGCAATTCCCCTCAAAGCAGGTTATTACATTGCCATCCTGAAGAATCATGTTTAGAAAAAATGTCATCTGCAAATGGTTTTACATTTTGTAATTGCTGTATATTTTTCAAACTTTTTTTGGTTTAAACCACTCAATTTACAGGAGAAGAATTTTTGAATCTGTTGGTTCTGCTGAAACCCAAACTTTTCACTTTGCAATTGGACATATAAATTATACCTAGGGAACATTATATTACGCTCTATCTGTAGTTAAACTGTGCTCTCATCCATCAGAACAACGAATCTTACCACGTTTTTTAAATTAAAAGTAAAATTTAAAAATTAAATTTTTAAATTAAAATTTAAATTTTAAAAAAAACCTTCCTTAATGTGTATTCCAAACTGGTTCAGGGTCCAAAATGACAGCAACGGATTGATGCCACAACACAGTCTTATGAAGGTTCTAGTATGACTGAGTTTATGAAAAATCATGATGCATTACATCCATAATCAAAACTACCACTAAAACTGCAAGACTTGAGAAATGGGTAAAAAGCAGCTATGTTAAGAATCTCTACTTTATTTGCTCATTAAGATGGTGAAAGAACATAAAAGGATTTAATACCAGTGAATGGACTAACACAAAACAAAAATTACTACACCAAAGGGAAAAAATAAAACAAATGTTACATACTCTATCAGGTTATGACAAACACTAAATTAGACCAGAAGCACTATCTGGAACAATCAGTAACAGAACATGCATGATAGTGGTAAATCTGCTTTTGATATATTTTGAAGCGTTGAAGGTACAAAGGCTCAAGTTTAGATTGCACAGCTAAGTAACCAGTTCATTGTAACTCCTCTGTGCTTTAAAAATATTTTCTTAAGCAGTGCTACCCAAACAAATCTTCAAATACATTTGTTTCAAGTACTGGTAACTTAGTGCTAACATCAAACCAGGTTAAAATAATACATTCACATACAGATGAGGAGATTGTGTATGACATAACTTTCCATGGAAAACTGTGATTGATCAGAAATGCAAGGAATTAACAATTCCATTCTTTGGTCATTTTAGAAATGTGAAATCTGACCAGAAAACCTTGTTTAGCAAAGTAAGCATAAAAGATACTAATCTTCTTTCTCTAATTCCTGTAAAATTTTAGGATAACAAGCCTCTTCTACTCTAAAGTGAGTTTCCTTAGAGAAAACACACATACCATACTTGCAATCACTAGGAAAAGCCCAGTGCAAATCAAATTTATGACTTCACAAGTGAAAATACAGCAGCTGAACTAACAAAATCAGGTTGAGTGTTGATTTTTTTTCTATAATACCTCTTGTATCAGTAAATTCTATGACAGAAATAAATTTTATTTCATGTTACCTCTCCATTCTACTTTAAATACCATTAGCAATGCAGGAAGTTCATAAATGTGAATCCTCAGGAGGCTTACATACATCAGTGAGAACAGTAAAATGAACGGCTACACATCTGCAGTCTGAACTTTGAGATGAACACAAGAAAATTGCAAATGTGCATTTTAAAATGATTGCACCCATTATTTCCCAATGGCTCTTGACTGTTGGCAGAAATGAACAATACATTTTAATATAATCTAGAGAATCAACAATCACAAATACAGAGAGTATGTATGGCTATATATCCATCTTCTATGCATGTATAATCCTAAAGCTATAGGTTGTCATCTGGTTTTAATACTAAAACACCAAATAATTTACAATGCAGAACCATAAAACATATAGAACACTGCATCAATCATGTACAAGTACTAGAGCTGTTCAACATTTCTGTAAATCCTCCATTTAAACTTTAGATCTGAGACTGAACCAAAGACTTACATGGATCAAGTCATGGTTGCTTGGAACACTGAAAGAGACATAAAACATTGTGCTATTTCATGTCAAGATTATTTGCAGTTCACTCCATTTTTTCAAGGAATACTGGCAACTGAAATACAGTGCATTCTACTTTAAAGACAGTGCTTACTCCTTTTACTTAATTCAAGAGGCACCTACCAAATGACAATTGGGAGATCAGCCGACAGGAGTCCTAAATTATTTGACACAATCAGAACACTGCTAATGTAAGCAAAGAAAGAGCACAGCCTTGCAGCCTTGTGCAGCTACTCAGTAAAATGGTCAAATAAGGAGGAAACAACTATTTCAATACTAGCCATGTCTTGTTTTCCATTTCCACACACCCTGCCAAGTCTCACTATGTACCATAAGTCATTAGTTAGAAACATTCTATATGGAAAACATAAAGAAAAATGAAAATTCGACCATTACATCCTGAATGGTGGCTGAAAGTGTAACACATGTGTCACCTAAAACCGCTCCATAGTAACGTGAAACCAGACTGAAGAAAGACTGCATGAGGAAGAGTGTGTAAGCACACATGCTGCCCTTGTGTTTACTTCAGCAAGACTTCAGAGACACGCATTTTTATGAGAACTAGACATAACATTCAGGAAATTAATGTTTATATGTGATTCCCAATCAGCTTGATTGGGATATTGCATATTTTGCTTTGAAAACAGTTTATTCCAGGTACAAGTTGAAAAGTGCCATAAAAGTGTTCACAACCTCTACAGTCTTTTGGCAAAGGCAAAAAAATATTCAACATCTGCAGGTCTGTCACAAGTTCATGAACTGCAGAAATGAAAGAGACGCCTTCTTTTGGTAGCCTCATTCTTGTGTAAAAATCCAAAAATAATACACCCTAGTAACAGCATCCATGAAGAACCAGATACTTGGCCACAAAGACAGAACAGCAAAGAGCTTATGGCAACTACCACTGCTAACACAGGCTCCAGCACTTAATGTTAGGATGAAATCAAGCATAGCAGAGCTCAGCCTTTCCAAACCATGTGTTGGTTTGGGGGGAGGTGGGGGAATTCAGTGTCAATGTCTTTAATAAAGCAGATGTGACTCATTGCACTCTCATTCAAAATCAGAAACTGAGGTCTCTCCTTTTTCCATTGAATCAACAGCAGCAGCACCAGGGGGAGTAGCACTGAAGCAGTGATCATTAAGTTTCTGCTTTCACTACAACCAATTCAGTTAGATCATAGTATGTGACACCACAGCTTTGTGACACAGTGCTCAAATTCTGGCTCTGGTTGCCTCTTTAATGCCATACAACAGCCTTATTCACCTTACCTTCTACAGTGGCACTCATCATAGAAAAATGTGGAATTAATTTAATCAGTATACTACCCCTATAAATCTTCCTAAGCTGTTTTCTTCATTGAAGAATGTCATTTATAACTGTTGCTTCAATAAGCTAAATAATCTGAGATAGTTTTTCCTCAATATAGTTTGAACACTTGAAAGTATCTCTTTGGTCATGTTAGGGCTTGGGGTTTTTTACTGTTATTTTTAGGATAAGAAAAAGGCTCTGTTCAAACACCTCCCTGTATCTTCCATTTTTCTCAAACTCCTCAGCCCAAATTCAATAACTATCTATTACAACTTCTGCACCTTCTTGTCCTATAGTGTCCTGTTCAATTGCTTTTTAAAACACTCTGGAAAAGAACTAATGCCAAACAGTGCTCTCTTAAGTCTGTAACATCCAAATTCTGTATTTGAAGTAAGAAAAGTAGGACTTGTCTCATTTACACTTGCCTGCCAAAATATATATCCTGCATTTAGTCCTATGATGACCTTTTGCTTCATGTGAGCTTTAATTACAAATTCAGGGGGAAACTCCTATGGAAGTTACATTCCATGCAAGGGTCACAACATGTCAAGTATATTCACCATTTGTGTGAACTCTACACACTTCTCTGCTCACATGTAGAAGGCTTGTTTTCTCTGCAAAATGGGCCAAACCCTTTTCCTAGTTTGTCCTCCATGTGCTCCCTTTATTCCTCTCTTCTTTAACTTTTCTATAACAGTATCGCAGAACTGTGGAAATTGGAAGAGACCTTTGAAACCAAGTCCAACTGCTCACCTGGAGCTCACAATCTCATGATCACGTCTGAGCTACTACCACTAAACCACATCCCTCAAAACCACATTCATGCGTCTTTTAAATACCTCCAAGAATGGTGACATCATCACCTTCCTGGGCAGTCCATTCCAATGCTTGAAATCAATCCACTAAATCACCCAGCTGCTGAAGTAACACCTTTAGTTCTTCAAGATGAAAACCTTCTTATGTAAAATGTGACAGCACAGCCTTTCCTTTGTAGTAGATGACAGAAAAGCATTCTCTAGATTTATCAAGCAGAGTAGCTGTTAACAGAAGTAGTACAGTATTTCCTCTGGAAATGCCAGGAAGGTTCTGCAAGCAGCTACCACATTCCAAAACTTTCCAACAAAGCTCTCCTTACCCACTATTACTAGATTTTACAGGGGCTCTTTCAGTGCACATCCATCTTCAGACACCACCCTTTACCATTCTCCATAAAAGCCATGCAGAAGATGGTAATCTCTCTCATGAGGAAAGACTGAGAGTGATTGGGTCCTTCCGGTCAGGAAAAGACAAGACTGAGGGGAGATACACACTGAAATTCACTAGGACATTCAGTGGCTAAATTCTAAGAATCTGTAATACTCCAAAGCTCAAAGTAAATATTCCCATCCATGCAAAGTGAGTTTTACTAACAGTCATGATCTGGAGCACCAGCAGATAACCAGCATTGTACTTGCATTTGTTACATGAGTCAGTCTTAGGCAGGAGCACACCACACAGAACATATTGTCAAAGAATCATAGAACCATAGACTACATCAGGTTGGAAGTGACCTTTGGGGGTCATCTTGTCCAACCCTCCTGTAGTCAACAAGGACATCTTAAACTAGATAAGACTGCTCAGGGCTTCATCAAGTTTGAACTTGAGTGTCTCCAGGGATGGGACCTCCACCACCTCTCTTGGCACACCTGTTCAAGTATTTCACCAACCTCACCGTAAAGAACTTCCTCCTAATGCCCAACCTAACTCTGTCCTGGTTTAGTTTCAAACCATTGCCCCTTGTCCTATTGCTATAAGCCCTTCTCTGTCTAAACAGTTCCTCCACAGTCTTCCTTTAGGTCCCCTTCAGATATTGAAATGCTATTGTACATTCTCCCTGGAACTTTCTTATCTCCAGCTCTCCCAGCCTGTCTTCAGGGGAGAGCTGTTCCAGCCCTTTGATCACCTTCCTGGCCCTCCTTCAGGTCATGTGATTCTAGGCATTTACTTTTAAAGAAAAATAACTCCCAATAACTATTAAAAGGCACTTCATTTTACTGTAAATATTAACTCTTCTCATAATTAGCAATGACACTTGATCATTAACATTTATGCTAGTATCTTTATTTTTATAAAAAGAATGAAAACCTGAAGTTTTTCATATCAAATTCCCTAGACATACCCCATGATGTTGCTAGCAAAAATTCTTAGACATCAACCAGAGTAAAACTACTGTAAATTTAATCACTGTCAAACAAAAACTTTTTTATTGAGGAGAGGCTGAGGGAGCTAGGGTTGATTAGCTTGGAGAAGAGGAGGCTCAGGGGTGACCTCATTGCTGTCTACAACTACCTGAAGGGACATTGTAGCCAGGTGGGGGGTGGCCTCTTCTCCCAGGCAACCAGCAATAGAACAAGGGGACACAGTCTCAAGTTGTGCCAGGGGAGGTCTAGGCTGGATGTTAGGAGGAAGTTCTTCACAGAGAGAGTGATTTGCCATTGGAATAGGCTGCCCAGAGAGGTGGTGGAGTCACCGTCCCTGGAGGTGTTCAAGAAAAGACTGGATGAGGCACTTAGTGCCATGGTCTAGCTGACTGGCTGGGGCTGGGTGCTAGGTTGGACTGGATGATCTTGGAGGTCTCTTCCAACCTGGTTGATTCTATGATTCTATTTCAGTTAAAGTTTGGTAGAAACTCTAAAATTCAGTAAAGAACAGCTCACTTGTTGAGAAGAGATCTATGTTCATGAATTCTGAATGTTATCTTGGGAAAGCACCATTACTTTTCCATTTAAGAAGTCAGAGGGAGGCTGTAGCCAGGTGGTGGTCGGTCTCTTCTCCCAGGCAACCAGCAACAGAACAAGAGGGCACAGTCTCAAGTTGTGCCAGGGGAGATAGAGGCTGGATGTTAGGAAGAAGTTCTTTACAGAGAGAGTGATTTGCCATTGGAATGGGCTGCCCAGGGAGGTGGTGGAGTTGCTGTCTCCGGAGGTGTTCAAGAAAAGACTGGATGAGGCACTTGGTGACATGGTCTAATTGATTGGATAGGGCAGGGCAATAGTTTGGACTGGATGATCTCGGAGGTCTCTATCAGCATGGTTGACTCTATGATTCTGCTGCTACACACTGTGTTCTGCTAGCTAGAGTTCTGTTACCCAGTACTACTTGTTTGAAATAATATGGGCAGCAAATATGACCCAATACTAGCTCTCAATTTTACAGATACTAGAGCTCTAACAAAGGTGCAGGATGAGATGGTGGCAGAAGGGTTAGCTATAGAAGTAGTTATAATATTTTAAGCAGTAATTTGTTAGTGTCTTCTGCAGAGATTCCTAAAACACTTTATAAAAATTGAATTACAATTATGACACTATATTAAAGAAATCTACCTGGACCTCTGCAGAGCATCTGACACTATCCTGCATGGAATACTTTTCTCTACAGCAGGAAGACGTGGATTTGAAGGATGGATCACCAACTGGATAAGAAATTAGCACTCACAGAGTTGCAGTCAACAGCTCAACATGCAAGTGGAAATCAGTGATGAATGGCATTTCTCAGGGGCCAGTATTCAGGCTGGTGCTGCTCAACAGCTCTGTCAGAAACATTAGCAGTGGGATTGAGTGCACCCTCAGCAAGTTTGCCAACGCCACCATACTGAATAGAAAGAATGCCATCCAGAGGAACCTTGACAGGCCTGAGAGTGTGCCTACGCAAACCTCATGAAGATCAACAAGGCCAAATGCAAGGTCTGAATGTGTGCCAGGATGATTCCAAGCACAAATAAAGGGTAAACAATGAGTGGATTGAGAATAAGTATGAGAAGGACTTGGGGGTTCTGGTGGATGAAAAACTGAGTATGACTCAGCAATGTGCATGTGCAACCCTCTAGTCTGCTCTTGTGAGACTTCACCTGGAGTACTGCATTCAGCTCTGCTCCCCCTCCCCCTGCATAACACAGACATGGACCTTCTCAGATGGGTCCAGAGGAGGGCCATGAAGATGATTAGGGGTCACCTTCCATACAAGGACAAGCTGAGAGAGGGTGGATCATCCTGGAGAAGACAAAGTCTGGGAGAAACATTATAGAAGCCTTCTAATGCTTAGAAAGATAAAGGAGCAGTGTGATGATAGGACAAGGGGTAATGACTTTAAAGAAGGAATATTTAAATTAGATATAAAGAAGAAATCATTTCCTGTGAGTGGTGAGGCTCTAGAAGACGATGACCAGAAAGGTTGTGGATGCCCCTGAGGGTTGCAGGAGGTTTGGAACTACATGATCTTTAAGGTCCCTTACGGAATAAACTTCATGGCATCAGAAAAAAATACAATGTTACAAACTTTACAAATGGGAACATTCATTTGCTAGTACTGATTTTGATATAAAGTCTAACTGGTGGTTTATAATCTGATGTTTTACACAACATGCAGGGCATGTAAATTGTAAATTGTAAATTGTAAATTATGCCTCATGCAGGGCATAATTAAAACTTCGAAGAAATAACTGGTGGTTATTTTCATTTCTTGTTTTCTCCCTACTAGTATTTAGCTCATCTAAATCTTACTTATCTTAGCCTAGGTCCTATAGTAAATGGAAGATCATCTATATCTTTACTGCTTTTCCAAGGATGCTCACCAGTATTGTTGGAGTGTTTTAGAAACATTAAATTATCCACTCACAATAGCCATTACAAGATGTGAAAGGATCATTATCCCCACCCAGAAATTGGAAACAGAGATGAAGAGTCTAATGGGAAGCCACAGAATAACAGCAAAAAGGCCACAATCAGAAACAGCACATAGAAGTACCCATGTATCTGCCCCTATCTCCATACTGACAAGCGCTAGAAGTGGGAGACAGCTCTCACTGCAGATCACTTCTACATATCAAACGCTTCAGGCCTCACTGTAGGCAATCTAAACGTGAAATCATACAGCTTTTGTGGTTAGCTACTGTATAATGATGCGGGTTTCATGTTCAGCGTTATACAAGGCCACCATCACAGAGGCAAAGACACAGGGTAGTCAATGCTGCATGGTCTATATTAACTATAATGATACTTCTTCTATCTCTGCAGTGTTCCACAGAATCACAGAACAGTTGAGGACCTCTGCAGGTCACATGGTCCATTACCCACACTAGAACCAGTTGCCTAGGACTGCATCCAGGTGGCTTTTTAGTATCTCCAGTATCTATTTGAAACAAACCAACCAACAAAACAAGACAAAAAAAACCCAAAACAAATAAAAACAACTGGAAAACAAACAAACAAGCCAACAGCAACCACCACAAACAAAACAAAAAATCCAAACAGCAACAACAAAACCAAAACCATGAAACAAGAAACTCCTATCAGTGTAGGACACTGGCTTGAAATACTCAAAACCCATACACATTATTTCTCTTAAAAATATATTCAAGTCCTTCCTGTTGTACTTCATTGCAATTTCTGGTATTTTTCATATAATTTCACAATAGTTTTTCACATAACAGTGCTTTAAATTCAATGCTTTCATAAATAGTATTTTCAAATGGTAACTTTTTAACATTGCTCCATGAACCTGGTCTCTCTTCTGGATCTTAACACTTGCAAAAACGTGTGGCCTGAATCTCTAGGTTCTTTAAGGCTGAGTTTAACAATCAAGCTTGGAATACATACTAATGAATTTTTTTGAGTGGAAAATTGCCAAAGTCCTCTCCTACACTCCGTTACACATTTATTACCACATAGACACAGTGGGTAAGAAAACTAGGCTGAGTACAATGAACATGATTCACACACCCAGATGCAGAGATTCACTGACAACACTGTAGGGAAGAAGTGGGAATGCAGTCATGAATTTATGTCAGCATGTGTAGGAGGATTCACAACAGAGCTAAACTAGATTGCACAGTTAAAAATAGCAATAAAGACAGATGAAAAAATAATTCAGTGTGGCTTAACAATCTGTCCAGAAGGCCTGGACAGCCCTCTCTTTAGTCTAGGCTCCCACATCTTCACGTCTCATATAGATCAAAGCTGGTACAGATCTGTCTGCATGTCCTGGAGTCACACTACTTAACTGCAGTGGAGACACGTCCAGAAATAGTGCTACTGTAGATACATTAATCTAAAAACTGCATTTGTATAAAGCAAAGCCTGGGAACACACTGTAAAGCATATGGGGTCTGATGTGGAACACATGCCGGAGAGAGAATCCATCTTGTTAAACTGCATTATCTGGGCTAATTCCTCCTCTTACGCAAGGTGCTTCCCTTGTATTCCTGGAGGACACTGTAAATTGTGCTGGTTGGCATTTCCTGCGGGGATTCAGAGTCAGGCCAGATTAATCTCATCCTTCAGGTACATCGACTCACTTAGCTTTACTATCTAACAAAGAGACACCTGTTACACTCTACAGGCAGCTGGAAGCAAACATGTTCTAGTAAATGTCACTCATTCCTTTTCATAAAGTACTAACACTGATGGTGAAGCCCTAACCTTATCAGGCACATTAGCATCCACAGATTCAAGGTCTATTATTTAGAAGAACATCAAACTTTAACAGTGCCACCATCCAGCACTGCTGCCGCCAAGAGAAGTACTTTCGTGATGCAGAAACCCAGGAGGTGATGAAGTCATTCAAATGCTATAGTGCTGCAATGCTATAGCCTCTACAAGCTGAGAAATGCTACAGATACTACCTCCTCTCAAGGATGGCTTAGTACCATTTGTACAACAAGTGACCAAAGAGATTCATGCATGCTTTTGAACTGACTGTATAATGAGTGACTCATTCCAGGGAGATTTTGTGTGCATTTTGCTAAATCACAACCAGAAGACAACTAGGAATGCAGTTCTTCAGCATGTTTAGCTGCCTTATGAGGAGAGTATAAAGAGAAACAAGCTAGTGTTGACTCAGACAATTAAAGTTCTGGTAGAAAATGGATCAGAGAAGCAGGGATTGCACACAGGCTAATTTACCACAGGAAGAAGTGAGCTAGAGAAATACAGGAATTTCTGAGCACAGGGACAAAAATTTTATGCTGCTTCCTGTCTCTCCATGGAAAGTGCACTTAGCTGTCTGGACCTGCCCATCTCAGCACTCAAATCACAGCTAAACCTCATCAGGTCATTAAGAAGTGTTTTCCAGCTATTTAATCTCAGATTCATATCATGAAGTACATTATTAGGAAGTGCAGAGGCAGTAGCTTAGCTCCTCGCATAGGAAGCAGCACAGTAACAAGCTGAAACAAAATTTTCATTGTTTCCTAAAGTGCTTCATCTATGACCTTCAAGGACAGTTCTAAGGATGAGAGTATAATTGCTCTGAGAAAGACAACTAAAGTCACCAAGCATGGTGTGGAAAACCTACACATTAGACTGACATCAACGCTTTTGAAACCACTACCAAGTAGCTGAGGTAATTGCTAAATTCACATAATACATACCAGTAGCAGATTCATGAAGCAGAACAGCAAGTAATGACTTTGTATCAACCTCTCAGGTACTGGTGCTTGCAAACCTCACCTCTGTTCAAAGAAATGCTGTATTGCAAATAAAGGATTCCTGAATCCAGAATCAACTTATCACCCAAAGCAGCAGCATCACCAGTTATCAAAGGTAGATGGTACATTATCACAATCATTAACAGAAACATAGTGAACTAAATGCAAAATCTCTTGTCATTAATGTTTGCAACTGTGCCACGTGCTCTGTAACAGTCTATCACAAATTTGTCTTGTTAAACTTACAACTAATTGTTTTGACAACCTATTTTCAAGGATCTGGCCTGTTCAATCATAACAGCAACTGCTGTTATCATGGTCAGACTTTAAAAAGAAACAGAAAACTTAAAATGGCACACACAAGTAAATAACACAAACACGTATATAGAGAAATATAAACAAACTCTACTTCCTGAAAATTAAGCTATCAAATTGTTTTATGTAAATATCACATCAAATGATGTAGAATTTCTCATATTCAAAAGGACAGTGAAAAGGTGAATCTTCCTTCTAAACCATTATCAACAGATAATGGTTCTGTGGGCACACCACCTCACTGCATTCACATCTACCACATGGATGCCCATTAACTTAAACATGACCAGTGTGAATCAAGGGGTCCACGAAAGAATTCTGCACATATGAAGTGAAAAGCACTGGCAGAGTTCAAGATTAGAGTAGGTATTCAAAGCTGCTTACAGTTAGCCAGCATAAAATCCTTTACCTCTAATTTAAAATCTGGTTTACATTAATGAAAAGCAAATAATTAATGATCTAAGCATAATTCAATTTCCTGGTGATTCCATTCTGTAACTCAAGATTAAGTTTCTGCCCATGTCCTAGCAACAAGTACAAATATTGTGCATTATCCAATTATCAACATATGAATTTGCAAAATTATAACATCCCAACATAACTGGGAAACATACCTTAAACCTCTTGAATGTAAAATAGGGGAAATTAATATACTTAGACTGAGCACAATAGAAGCGTGGGGCAGGGAATGAGACATGATGTATTTAGCTTGCTAGCATATTTCTGCTTCTGTGTGCACTATGTTTCCCAGTTTTATTTTATTTCATTTGTTTTGTTTGTTTTTTATTAAAAAACATCTTGAACACAGCATTACAAATATCAAATAAATCTCTCACTATGCTGACAACTTCAATATTTAAAACCTTGAGCCAATTCATAAGCAATTCTTGGGCTCTTCACAAATTCACTACTGTGACTCAACTGGAACTGACAGCACAGCATACAAAAGGCAGAATAATTACAGTTGTGTTTTAGTAAAAAGGAACACAAGATGTGTACATGCACATATAAACATGCCAGAAGTTGTATGTTGTCATTCTGGACAGTCAAAGGTTATTTCCTGTCACTCAAGGAAAAATGCCAGTCAGCACAGCCAGATTCTTAAAAAAAATACATAGCAGAGCTATATACCTTTAAATCATAAACATGTACATACCCTCAGCATGCACATGTGTGAAAGCTATGCAGCACAGCCTGCTCTTTCCTCACAGATGTAAATAAGTTTGCTAAAACAGGGAGCTTGAAGGGAAGTGTTAAGTTCCTGATTAGAATTTAATTTTCAATTGTTAAGTTCCAGATTGATATAGTAACAATAAAACAGATGGGGGAAGAGGACAGAAGATTTATGCACAAGCGAGAGGTCATGTAATGCACTATGCTGAGTTTACAAGATAAGTGAGACAATACCTTTTTCTCAATGTATAAACAAAGAAAAATAATGCCAGCAGTTTGACAGTAAACAAGAACCGGGCAGGAAGCAGAACTGAAAAGGAAATGTTTACAGCAAACCTTACAAACCTAATGCCAGCTTTAACCAGAAAAATACATTTTCAAAAATTACTCAATCATCCCTTAATAGAGTGCAAACCAACCACATATTGAAAATAAGCTTTAGTAAATCCTCTTAAACATACAAGAAAACATACCTAATGAAGGACAGTCCTAACTGCCAAACTATGACAGCTGAATTGTATTTCTCTTTGATACCACTAAGATCTGCAGACTTCTGATCACTTGTAGCTTTTAAGATAAACATGAAATTACTATTCCGCCTCAGAAGACTAAGCAGCCAGTGATATTTCGACCACGATAATTATTTTTTTCCCTGTTACAAACTCTGTTGGGACCTTCAATCAATAAGGTATCTGACATGTATGTTCTGTATTCTTGTTTCCAATGGCTCCACTGCGCACATAAATCAAGCACATTTGCATTTAAAGAGATCACCTCTTATGTTTAGTATGCACCATGCAGGCCTATCTTCTCTGCCTCCTTTGAGAAACAGACACCTGCCAGAAAAAGAGAGAGCACAGACACAATGCTCCTCCAAGTCAACTTGCCAATTCAATTACCTAAGCACTACTCCCTTCAGTTATGGTCCTTTTCTGACAACAATTGAGAAGAACAGCTACATGACCTTCCAAAATCCAGTACTTATCAATTTTTTTTCAATGTATTTTTCATCTTGACAATGAATATATTCATTTTGACTGTAAAAAAATCATTGTATTTTCCAAGCAATATGCAGTAAAGCACTGGCAAATGGGTTCCTTATGAAGACTTTCACCTGAAAAACACGAACTTTATTTTACTTAGCATTAACATGAATGCATAAGGGAGAATGAGAATACTCTCCTTCGGGCACTTCACCTTCATCCGTAACCTGAATGAGATGCAAGTTTATTCTAATAACACCAAAATTAAAATAGCAATTGTTCTCATTCCCTCCTTGCTCCCATAAACATGCCTGCAATTCAGCTTCATGCAAGTAATCAGAGACAGACTACTGCACATCCCATCTAGCCAGCTGAAATGTTTACAAAACCAAGTGAGTGAGGATTACACACTACATGCAGTAAAGGCTCCTGGAACCTACTGGTCTTTGTGCTTGTGAGGTACAGCAGCACTACTCTATGCATACAAGCCATCATTCAATGCTACAAGTGCCAGCGTCTATCCCTGCAATACCAGCAGCTATGAATTTTGCACCGCCACCTATGACAGGTGGGTTCTCTGCACCAGGCTGCCTCTGGCTGCATGCTCCCTTTTCTTGCCGGCATCTCATCACTGTATAGAGGCAGTGCTACCCAAGTTTCCATTTCACAGGACACAAGCTAAAGCAGCCACAACAGGGCTCTTAGACTTTGCCCTTCCTGGTTCTAATGAGGCAGATGACCAAGCTGGACAGAGCTGCTGTGGGTGTAAAGACAACCACAGACTGGGACATTCTGGAAGAGGACTGTGACAGGGGAATTGTATCAGTGCAGGTAGTGTCCCATTTTTCCCATGTATAGGAAAAAGGCTTCTTGAGCCTTTGGAATATGCAAGAGGATTGGTTTCAGCTCCTGGCAAGACAGGGAAGCAAAGGTACAGACATATTCCTGTATTCTTGAGGCTCTGCAGGTGACTTGCCAAACAAACAAACAAACAACATCTACAAACTACGCAGGTAACAGGGATTATGGTTTTCCAATCATTAATTAAAAAAAAAAAAAAGGCAAAGTGACCTATCACTTATTCACAGTACTCAGGGGAGAGACTACATGTCCAAAGGTACCACTCAATCACCTTGTCCAACCAGACTGCCTTTCACATGTTGCTTCTGTAAACAGAGAAGTTGGCCCCAAAGAAATCATGTCATAGTTACCACATTCCTGTCATTAGAGGGGAAAAAAAATCAACCCACCAACCATTAAGGGGCAGTTTCTAATATAATCTGCTATCTTCTATTGGACTTTCTTATTTGAAAGACTGTCCATCTCTTTATGCCAAAATGGCCCTTTAAAGTATTTTGCGCAGCCCAGACTGAACCGGTTGCCCAAAGAAGGAGTTTTTTAACAGGCTGGCTTCTTGCTAGCTCCTCAGATTTGAAACTTTTTATTGGCCCCTTCCCCTGATATAATCTATTTTACCCACTTTTTCAACAAGCTGCAAGGCACACTTGCTTTGTGCAGCACGCTGAGTCAATGATACAGACCAGAAATCACTGAGATCAGAAAAACCACTGAACTGCTAGTTTAAGATACCATTAGTGACTAAGTGAAGTGGAACAGTCAGTTTGTCTAAGTCAGTCTTTGACACATGAAAACATGCAGAAAGTGAAACACACCACACCTTACAAAGGAAGCATTTCACACCAGGCATAGGACCTATGCCTCTGTGTTAAATGAAGAAATACCTAACGGAAAAATTACTATACAGTTTTGGAATTATAATGACAAAGCAAGTTTCTTCTTGACCAACAAAGAGGTCAAATTCTGGTTTATTCAGATGAAAACTACTTCCCACTGTGTTTGAACTCCTTCTAGAATAACCTCTCAAGCCTGCTCAAAACCAGGTTTCCAGCTTGGGTGCAACATCATCAAAATGCAGCTCTCCCATGACACCAGGCATATTCACAGGCTTAGCAGTAGGAAGAAGCTTACCCATGTTCACCAGTCAGCACATGAGCTAGTTGCAGAAGGTGAGGAAATCCGTGTTTATAGGTGGTAGTAAAGCAATGGGTCATATTATTTATGGCTTGTTGGGAGTACGTTCAGTATGGGTAGGACACTGAAAGTCTGCTACAGCATGCTGCACAAGGCTTAACTACATGCATGTCATTCCACATAATTCTCGGCTGCAGGATCAGTAACTTTGATTTTCCCACACTACGACTGTATTCCTTCAGCCATTTAAATACCACAAAACCGTCCAACAATCAAGTGATTTGCTTCAGAATAGCTTAAAAGTTTTTCAGTTACCTTTGTGGCTGGGTCGCTGAGGTGCACCACGAGGCCATGCTTCCAAGATTTTCTATGGAACCACGGCCACTGGCAGTTTGATGGTGGGTATGGGGGATGGGCAAGTTTTTTGAGAAGCAGTTGCTCCTGATTACTATCTACGAACTGTGGCTTTAAGCCAACCATTCAAAGTACCAACCATTCAAAGTGGTAACACTGACAAGGAAGGCTGAGGCTGCTTAGAACTTGGTTTGTATCCAGCACTAATAGGACATGATCCCCGAGTTCTTAATAAAAATTCCATTTGCTCGCGTGAAAAGACCCACTGATACGGGCATGGACTGACCCAAGTTGAAGCCAAGACGCAGTTTTTCTACAAGACAACTTTGCATTTGCTTCTTCACAGTTACAAACATGCAACTCCTACTTGATTTTCTTCCAGTTCTCGGGATGCCCGGTGAGACAGGCGTGTGCTGAGGGCTGCGTTCCCGCCGGGGACGCACAGCTCCGAGCGGAGCAGCAGATCTGCGTCGCCTTCGGATAACAGCAGGTTTCACCGCGCTGCAAGGGGTCCGGTGGCAGCACTTCGCAGAGCTGACATCACGGATGTGCTCAGCCCAAATAAACCCTACCGCCTTCAGCCCTGATTTCATGCGGAAAGCACTTCCCTGGCGCAGGCTGGCAGGGGCCGAGGCTCCTCACCCCCGAGCCATGCTCCCGCCCTCCGTCTGCCTCTCTTACCGCACGGGTACCCCACTGCCGCGACCCCCAGATCGCCCGGGGACGGCCTGAGCTCCTCCAGCGCTAACCGCACCACTCACACTCCCCTGCAGAGGCACGTCGGGCCCGGCTCCGCGCCCCACACCTCCCACCGCCCCAGTGGACAATGTTGGCGGCGGCAACAAAGCCCCCACTCCCGCCTCACCTCACCTCTCCGCTCGGTTTCACGGCAGCCACCGGGTGATGGAGATGGAGGGCGAGAGCGGTAAGGGGGGACGGATAGGACCCAGGTGCCGCCTCTCAACTGCCGTCCCCTCGCCTCAACGCCACTCCCCACCGGTACAGGCAGGGATCCGGCAGTGGCCCGGCTCCCGCTGCTCCGCCTTCTGCCCTCGCCCTTCCAGCAGAAGGAGGAGGGCGGCCCCGTTGCCGGTACTCTCCCCGTCGCCGCGGAGGAGGTGGAGGAGGAGGAGGAGAAGGCGAAAGAGAAGGAGGGGAGGAGGCCTGCTGCGTCACAATGCCTCAGCGGTCTCGGGGCGCGGGGGGCGCTGCCACGTGACCGGCGACGGTCGGGGTTGGGGGGGCGAAGGGGCCCATACGTGGAGATGTTTCGGGCTGCTGTTGTCGGGGAGCAGGGGACGGCGGACGACGACGACAACGGGGTGGCGGCCAGTTAGCCGCACAGCCAGAGCTGTCGGTGGCCGGCGGCGGGTGGCCGTTCCCGCCCTGCGACATCTGCGACAGCATCTCCTCATTGAGCAGGTCTTGCCTACCTTGAGGAGAAATCTCTCTCATAGAATCATTAAGGGTTGGACAAGACCTCTTAGACCATACAGTCCAAGCGTCCTGCCTATTAAATGTGTCCCTCTCACACCGCCTTTCAATCTTTCTTTCCCCTGCCTTTGTGTGCTGTCACATCTCAAACACAGAACTTGGTATATTTCGTATGCTCTAATGAGCGAACCCTGCGAAAGCAAAAATCACGCATGTAGGTAATTAAAAAGTGAATTTATGCTATTTTGGCATTGTGGGGAACACAGCGGACTGAGCCGTGCCGTAAGCGTGCCTACAGCAGTCAGCGTATAGTACTGCTCCGGACAAGTACCTAAGCAAACGGGGAAAAGAGTTGTCCCCATCTCAGTGGGTCTCTACCCTTTAAACAGGGCTTTGTAGGTAAAATGTTAAAGTATGGCCAACAGACATTAAAAACAGACAAACAAAACAAAACAAAGCCACAATAAACTTCCTTCACTTAATCCTCAGATAGTGATCAGACAGTAACGGTCTTGAGAAGCTTTTCATCTGAACTCTGAGACTTCAAGATGAAAGCAAATAGAGTCTTCCATTATATGTTCCTTGGGCTATTCAGATGCTGCAGCATCATGCATTTTCAAGTATTTTGCAGCTCATTTGACATACTTGCCCAAAAATTATATATTTTATTCTTAATTTGCATTTTTTAAGATGTATGTAAAACAAACTTGGACATGAATTACAGTGAATTCTAATCTTCATGTGCAAGGCTGACTACATGGTGCAATACTATCTTAACCAACTTTAAAAATATCTTTGCTGATTGAGGGTGATGGGAGAAAGGTTTACTTTGGAAATACCTTTTGCTTTTGTATCAGCTTTTATGACAGGGCATGTTTGGGCACTCCATGTTTCACACTTGTACATATATGGAGATTAAGTAATCATTTGGGGTATTTGTAATGCATTTGATTAGGTGGTTTTGTACAGGAATGTTGGTCAGCTGTGTGTGATTAAATGGTTTGACAGGAATGCAGGTCAGCTCCAGAACACAGTGCTGTGTAGGAGTATGGCCTGCTGAAGAACATCACCGATTTAAAAAAAAAATCTAATTTTAATCTAGGGGCTATAAATATTACCCATATGCAAATGCAGCTTCTAAGATAAAAGCTTGACAAGTGTCTTTGTATGTGATGTATATGATAGTATCTCAATTAGAGCTGATAGCCCTGTTTATATATCTACTTCTGAACTCACTGCTGGAAATGTTTGAATAAGAAGTGCTGATTAGGTTATATGGCTGTATGAAATCCAAATTATAATATGCAGCTTGAGTAAAAAATTCAGGATTAATTTTTACTGCCAGTTACATGGCACCATCATTATTTTTTGTCGAAAATAACTTCTCAGAACCCTATCTCTCTTCTCATTATGCAGGCAGAAATAGAAACAACTTCTCATTGGTAATACTATTCTCAGTGGAGCAAAGACGTTCAAGAATAATGTTGTTCGTTGATTTTCTGGTGCATTTCTCCAAAATCATTCCATGGCTGTTGAACCTTAGTATTCCTACTCGATGAAGCTCAAAGGCTATGGTTGGATGCACATGAGAAAAGGCGGATCTTCTGTGAGCTTGCAGCATTTGCTAAGTTAAATTTCACGGTCCCTCATTAAAGGCCTGTGGCAGAGAGCAGCAATCACATTATTCACTAGCACTGCTGTTAATGAATATGACAGAAAGCCTCCATTACTTTTGAAACCCCAAGAAATTACCTGGAGACGGACTTAGAGGTAATACTGCTCATGAAGACATGACCACATTTTAGTTTAGGCACAATGTGCATGGAGATAGGTCCTGTAGGAGCTTTTCTAGCCCTGTGCAGGATCAACTCTGGTATATCTATAAATGTTCCTGAAAATGTGCAGCAGTCCTGTGATGGAAAAGATGGTCAGGAACTGAAAGGAGGCCACAGGGGGATGGAAGGTATGAGTCCAGTAAGGTATAGTATGTTGCCATTTTTTCAGAACAGCAAGGTTGGGAGTCAGTGTTCTGCTGTACAGGTAAATAGTCAATAATATTATAGGGTTATGAAAATACTTTATATATGAAGGCAGCCTGTAGACTTCCGGATGGTGGCCTAAGACTGCAAATGTGTGATAGCTCCAACAAGGAACATCACCAACAGTATCATACTAAGCAAAACCTATCAATTACAAGGTAAGTTTACCTCCTGAAGTATCAAAGAGAAAGATTTAATTCACAGTATCACAGTATCACCAAGGTTGGAAGAGACCTCACAGATCATCAAGTCCAACCCTTTACCACAGAGCTCAAGGCTAGACTATGGCACCAAGTGCCACGTCCAATCCTGCCTTGAACTGCCCCAGGGACGGCGACTCCACCACCTCCCCGGGCAGCCCATTCCAGTGTCCAGTGACTCTCTCAGTGAAGAACTTTCTCCTCACCTCGAGCCTAAATCTCCCCTGGCGCAGCCTGAGGCTGTGCCCTCTCGTTCTGGTGCTGGCCACCTGAGAGAAGAGAGCAACCTCTCCCTGGCCACAACCACCCTTCAGGTAGTTGTAGACAGCAATAAGCTCTCCCCTGAGCCTCCTCTTCTCCAGGCTAAACAATCCCAGCTCCCTCAGCCTCTCCTCATAGGGCTTGTGCTCAAGGCCTCTCACCAGCCTCGTTGCCCTTCTCTGGACACGTTCAAGCATCTCAATGCCCCTTCTAAACTGGGGGGGCCAGAACTGAACACAGTACTCAAGGTGTGGTCTATCCAGTGCAGAGTACAGGGGCAGAATGACCTCCCTGCTCCTGCTGACCACACCATTCCTGATGCAGGCCAGGATGCCACTGGCTCTCTTGGCCACCTGGGCACACTGCTGGCTCATGTTCAGGTGGGTATCAATCAATACCCCCAGATCCCTCTCTGTCTGGCTGCTCTCCAGCCACTCTGACCCCAGCCTGTATCTCTGCATGGGGTTGTTGTGGCCAAAGTGCAGCACCCGGCACTTGGAGCTATTGAATGCCATCCCATTGGACTCTGCCCATCTGTACAGGCGGTCAAGGTCCCGCTGCAGAGCCCTTCTGCCCTCCGACCCAGCCACATCTGCCCCCAGCTTAGTGTCATCTGCAAACTTGCTGATGACTGACTCCATGCCCTCATCCAGATCATCTATGAAGATGTTAAAGAGGATAGGGCCCAGCACTGATCCCTGAGGGACACCACTAGTGACAGCTGCCAGCTGGATGTGGCACCATTCACCACCACTCTCTGGGTCTGGCCCTCCAGCCAGTTCCTAATCCAGCACAAAGTGTTGCCATCCAAGCCATGAGCTGACAGCTTAGCCAGCAGTTTGCTGTGGGGGACAGTGTCAAAGGCCTTGCTGAAGTCCAGATAGACCACATCCACAGGCCTCCCCACATCCACCAAGCGGGTCACCTGATCATAGAAGGAGATCAGGTTGGAGAGGCAGGATCTGCCCTTCCTAAATCCATGCTGGCTGGACCTGAGCTCTTTGCCATCCCTCAGGTGCGCTTATCACCCCCAAGATAACCTGCTCCATCAGTTTCCCTGGCACTGAGGTCAGGCTGATGGGTCTGTAGTTCCCAGGTTCCTCCATGCGACCCTTCTTGTGGATGGGGACCACATTGGCCATTTTCCAGTCTCCTGGGACCTCTCTGGTGAGCCAGGACTGCTGGAAAATGATGGAGAGCAGCTTGGCCAGCTCAGCTCCCAGCTCTCTCAGCACCCTGGGATGGATCCCATCTGGTCCCATGGACTTGTGGGTGTCCAGATGGCTCAGCAGGTCCTGAACTAATTCTTCATGAATTTCCAGGGGAACAGACCGCTCCCTGACCCCATCCCCCAGTTCAAGAGGCCACTTGCCCTGAACTCCTCCCTCCTTACTGTTGAAAACTGAGGCGAAGAAGGCATTCAGGACCTCAGCCTTTTCTTCATCATCAGTTATAGTATTCCCCTCCTGGTCCAGTAAGGAGTGGAGGCTCTTCTTGCCCTTCCTTTTCGCGTTGATGAATTTCTAAAAGTGCTTTTTATTATCTTTCACAGAAGTGTCCAGCCTAAGTTCTAGCTGGGCCTTAGCCTCTCTAATTTTTCTCATGCATAGTCTGGCTACCTCCTTAAACACATCAGGAGAAGCCTTCCCCTCCTTCCAGAGGTGATACACCCTCTTTTTCTCCCCCACTTCCTTCAGGAGCTGTTTACTCATCCAGGCTGGTCACCTTCCCCGCCGGCTCATCTTTCAGCACATGGGAACTGCCAGCTCCTGTGCCTTCAAGAGCTCCTGTTTAAAGTAGGTCCAACCATCCTGGACCCCTTTGTTCTCAAGGACTGCTGCCCAGGGGACTTTGGAAATAAGTTTCTTAAGCAAATTGAAGTTTGCCCTCCGAAAGTCCAAGGTGTAGGTTTTGTTGTAGTGCCTCCCTACCTCCCTGCATATTGAAAACTCCACTATCTCATGATCACTACACCCCAGGCAGCCTCCCACTGTCACATCTACCAGCCCTTCTCTGTTGGAGAGCAGCAGGTCAAGCTGAGCTTGATCCCTAGTGGGCTCGCTTAACAGCTGGGTCATGAAGCTGTCCTCCATGCACTCTAGAAATCTCCTGGACTGCCTCCTCTCTGCTGAATTAAGTTCCCAGCAGATATCTGGCAGGTTAAAGTCACCCACAAGGACAAGATCTGATGATCTTGAGACAGCCTCCAACTGTTTGTAAAATTTCTCATGTGTTTCCTCATCCTGGTTGGGTGGTCTATAACAAACTCCAACCAGGATGTCAGATTTATTAGTCCTCCCTCTGATTTTAACCCACAAGCTCTCAACCCCTTCGTCCCTCACCTCAAGCTCAGTGGCATGGAGTGACTCCCTAATATACAGAGTCACCCCTCCTCCTCTTCTCCCTTGCCTATCTCTCCTGAAGAGGTTATATCCCCTCAGTATAGCAGCCCAGTCATGCCTGTCATCCCACCAAGTTTCTGAAATGGCAACCATATCATAGTCACCCTGGTGGACCAGGACTTCCAGTTCCTCCTGCTTGTTACCCAAGCTGTGTGCATTGGTGTAGATGCACTTCAGCTGGGCTCTCGATTCCTCAGTTGTCCCTAAATTGAGGAATTGTCCCTAAATTCAGTCATATGAAGATCCATGATAACTTGGGGTTATTCAAAGCAGTCATCAGGGTGCTTAGATGTTCTTCTTCTTTTTTTTTTTTTTTTTTTAATGCTATTTGGCTTTGAGGACCGTCAAGAATACCTGCTATTTTTATAGGGCAACAGAATCTATGTACTCATTTCAGAAGAGTGAGACCAAAACAGGTTTTGTTCTTGTCTTTACCTTCAGATTTTGAGTGGACATAGGTGGGACTTCTAATTTATGGGATAAAAAAGGTGGTTTTTCATTTTCCTCACCATCAGTTTGCCTTAGAGTATATCAAGTGCTTTACTCAGTTTGGAAAAATATTTCCATTTTGAAAATAATGTAAAATATAGCAGATACAGGTATAGGCACAGTTCTATTAAAGTGAGAGAGCAGTAGCATTGTACAGGCTCATACAAGCACTGGCACTGTTTACAAAATACCAAAAAATACCACACATGCTGACAAATAATTGTGCCACCATGAAATTCCTACAACTGAAGAAACCATGGGACCACATACCTGGGAATACAATAATTTTTGTTTGTTTTCTGTGTTTTGTTTTCAGTGTTAGTAATTTCCCAACCTGAAATGTCCAAACCTGATCCATTAGCCTGTGGTGGAGCAATCTGCTCTCACTAGACTTCAGAAAGCAAGAGGTTGCCTTGAAAAGAATGCAGGTCAGATCCTCATCCCTAAGAAGATAAAAGATTGTGAAAACTTGGATAATTAGTTTGAAAACATCTTTCAGTGTGTACAACTTTGTTTCTGGGATTGTGCAGGTATTTTCTGCAATCTTCATGGACCATTTACTTGACAACACAAGGGGAGAGTAGTCTCAACCCCAGGCTTTATGAAATGCTCATTGATTTACCTAATCTATTCTGTGAATCACAGAGAGAATTTCACAATGTGGTGTTGTGCTAGTTTGAAGCAGGCTAGAATGTTTTGGTGAGAAAAAGTAGATAATTGGCTGTGAAAAGGGAAAGAATTGTGATGTCTCCTTCCCTCACAGTCTCGCTGAGAGGCATGGGAACAAGAAGGGTAAACACTAGATAACTCTCTCGCCATTTTGTCTTCACTCTCTGTCTGGGCTTTGACTGAGCTACATCTCCCTAACCTCACTGCCACTAACCTTGCTTCTTAACCTCTTGGCTGAACCTCTATTCTTCCTTAGGACTGGGGTAAGGTTGAGAGGGTCAGGGGGAAGGTGCAGGGGTGGTTGAGAGCCCCTCCTGGGGACTCATGTTTCTGGGAGGGGAGTTGTGCTTCTGTATTATTTTTACCTTGTATATTTTTGTGTATTTCTATATGTATTGTAATAACTGCTTGTATATTGTGCTAGCTGTAAATAAATAGCTTCATTTATATTCCCAGAACCTGTCTGAGTCTAGCTGGGTATTTCTAAAGTGTGGGGGGGGGCGGATAACACCCAAGCCACCACAGGCATTCAAAGCTCCTACTCAAACATTCAGGAAAAAATGTGCAGAAAAATTAAACATAATATGTATTGTTGGAAGACTAGCACATAGCCTTACTGGATCAAAAGACTGGGGACAATTACCATAATCAGGTATTCTATCTTCTGGCATAAAGCCCCATAATTCCTGGCTGAACTGGAGTATGTTTTTCAGAAAGTGATCTAATCTTGATCACTACACTTCTAACAATGTTGTTGTAATAGACTATTAGCGTCACTGTTAAATTATCCAGCTTCCCATCCAGCTGATAATTAATTTTTGTTGTTTTGTTTTGATTTTGACTTTGCCTGTTGTGAAGAAGGAGCTTTTCATTCTCTCTCTCTCTCTCTTTTTTTTTTTTTTTTTTTTTAGCATCCATCTATTTCCAGTATATTTTCAAGCCCTCTTTCAGAAAGTTGTTGGATAGATTATAAAGGGTTTATTTGAATTCTATGAGATATGACAATAATACATGCCCACAACTTTTAGAGTATTTGATGTCATGGATTTTCATTCTGAAGATTAATCTTGGCAAATTGGGAAGGTTTTAAGGGATCTCAAAACAGATTATGAATTGTAATAGATCTTTCTTTTTCTGTTGGCTATTCCTTTACTATATATACAAAACCCACCTTTGGATATGGTTGCATAAACAAGTTGCTACAGGGCAAGATGGACTGTGAAGTAGAGGCTTACAGCCTTTGCTGTGCAATAGCCCTGCTGTAGCTCCTCCTGCCTGTGCTAATGCTGAATCATTTGCTAAGGGAGTGTTCTCTTGTTAAGGAGCAAGTATGATTGTATTCCTCAAAAGACAAGATTATGCCCAGAAGCAGATCTCAAAATATGGCTGAAGCCCACTGGTTTCTTCATCAGTTTACAGCATTGTTGCTTGCTTGTGGGATTACTTTGATACTGTGTTATACATACATGCAGCCCAGATCTGCAGTCTGCTTTTGTCCTATCCTGTATGTGTGACCTGTATTCTTTTATGTGACCTCCTTAGACGACAAAAACAAGTTAAAAAGGAAGAGCTGTTTTGGGCTGGGGTTTTTTTTTGTTGTTGTTTTGGTTTGGTTTTGTTTTTATACGATTAGAATATATCATATGGTGCCAATTTAAAGATAAGAACTCAGAAGTCTTGGAAGTTAAGTTCAACATCAATTTACACATATCCTTTTCAATTCAGTCGGGGTATGAATGAGTCATTAGAGGAAATCCTGACTGCACAACATATTCAATTAGATTAAGACCAAATATTATGTTTCACTTGAACATTAAGCAAAGTCTGTACCACCATAACCTTATAGTAAAAGCTAGAAATTAATTCTAGACAGAGCACCTTTGTCATTTTTTAATTATTATTTATAGCTGTAGTTGATTCATTAACAGTAATTCAACAGTTCTGAAGATGCTTCTGTTAACAACATTATTCTGAAAAAAAATAAATCCATACTTACTGTCAATCTCTTGGCAGAAACTTCCATCTCCTGAATTAAGTTAAAGCAAGACACTTCAAATCTTTAAATAACTGTTAAAATAATGAGATATATAAAAGAAAACAAACACCAAAACACTCTGGAGAAATCTCTGGAAACCAGCAGACTGTGTAATAAAGGCTTAAAAGGAAGACAAAAGTAAGACTTCTAGACTACTATGTAATAAATTTCTACATGAGAAAGGAAGTCTATTTCTTGTTAAAAAGTTAGGGTGGAAAAGCTTCAGCTTTGGGTGTTGACCAAATGCCTATATTGGGGTGTAGTCCTTCCCTGATGGAATTGAGACTTTTTAAGTAATTCTTGGTGGAGGCAATCTGGAGATCACAAAGGCAAAATGAGGAGTTTCTAAGCTGTGTTTTCTGTTTTCTTGTCCTGCTGGAGCTCACACAAAACATACAGATACACAGACGCACATGGATGGATACAGATGCATACAGATGCACACAGATGCACACACATCTCTCTACATCTATTTATATATAAGAAGTTATCACTGTGATAGCTAGAACTAGCCCTGAAAAACAAACAAACAAACAAATAAACCTCCACAGTCTCTGGAACTAACCACCAGTTGCTTATCCCTCTTAATTCTCTATGGAACAGTTAAAAGACAGAATTAATCCATAACAAATGAGAATATGCAGTGGTCTGCTTTATTTCTCAGAAAAATACGTGTTAGCAGTGGCTGTGCTTCACAGCTGCAGACCACTCTCATTTTGATGCCTTCTTAAACAACCCTTCAAAATATTCCTATCTAATTCAAAGACATTATGGGTAAAAATAATAACAGAGTTTCAGTAAATTCAGGTGGATTATAGCAGATCAATATAGCAGCTGCATAGAAGCTGATTTCAGGCAGTTCATGGATGAATGTTGACAGGAGTCTATAATTACCTTCAATGAAGGTCCTACCTTGTCTTGGGAAACAGCCAGTTCACCTGTAGCATCAGAGAAGAGGGTGTCTCCTTTGTTGTGAGTTTTCACCTCCTCTGTGGTTGACAAGATGCTGCTGAATATTAGAGTTCACATTAAGAAAATAAAAACAAAACCACAAACATTTTTATTTATCAAATCCATGTTATTTAGAGCTTACTAGAACAACCTCCCTGCCTGCATGTAAGATCTGAAATAGTAATTCAAATAAAATAAATGTACAGGAGAATCATGCCTTCATTTACCATAATTAACATTTGTTGTTAAAGTTTTTTACACAAAATTATATGTTCCTAACAGCTGTACGAACAGCTGTTCCTAACAGTAAATAGTTTTGTAACTCTTCAAGCTGGCTTAACCTAGCTGCTTTATGACTATATAGGAAAAGTGTGTTCTTCTTACCCTTGTACAGAGACAGTCGAAAACTGCTGCAAAAGCTGTTTCAAATGAAATTTTCCTTTGGCTCTGCTGTAATATATTTCACTGTTGTTTTCTTTCACTGTTGTAATTGTTTATCTGCTTGCCATCTCTAATGTCTAGCACATATATATATAAAATATTGCAAACTGGAGAAGAAACAATATATATGTCCTTTCCCCCACAATCCCCCTACAACTCTGCTATTCAACTAAGTAAAATGTACTCCTATTTGTCCACAATAAATAATTTGTAAAAGAATCACCAAGGTAAAGGCATATGGGATTGTGGTACTCTTTGTAAATATCCCTCAGAGGCAGATAGGAGCTGTGGGCAAAATAGATCAAAACTTAATTAAGAAACAACATGTTGTTCACCATGAAGAAGAAAGCATATTTTTAAAGCAAAATCTGAACTGAAGTCTAAACTAACTCCCTCTGAGCTCAGTATATGAGTTATCCTGACATGGTCAGTGATAAAGAACTTACATTTTCCCTCTCCCAACATTCAAGCATGCAATCATGAAACAGCAATAACACCATTTGGTAATTAGCATTTGAAGTCATCATCTGGTTGTTCTGATACCAAATAGGGTTTCTGCCAAATAAAACTTTGTTAGCTATTCAAATAGCATTTCGTTATATATTCAAAATACTTTGAAACCTTAAAACAGCAGACATGTCTCATGGGATTCACAACTCACATTGTCAATCCATCCCCTGTCCCATGAACATCACTGGGATTTACAAAAATAAAACAAAACAAAAAGACCCTTAAAAAAAACCAATATGAGCCAAATAACAGCTGTTCTAAATTGTCATAGCTTTTTTTTTTTTTTCAGTCAAGAAAGGATGATGCTGATTTACACCCATGGAGATTCCAGCTCTGATCTTTCGTACTCTTCCATCCAATATGTCAATAAGGATTGCAATAGTAGCCAATGACAATACATGCAGTATTCATATTTTCTTTGTTCTCTTAGAGTTGTGTACTGCACTAAAGGTTTTTTTTTTCTGTTTTCTCTACACATTTCATTTTTTCCCCCTTCTCTTTCTTTTGTGTCTTTCCCCTTGAGATATTATTGTTATTTGTACTGGCAAAGGAGCAGGTTTCTCTTTTTTTTTCTTTTTTTAATCTCTCTTGACAGCTTGTTCCCCATTTACAGGCCACCATGGAAGTACTAGCCTTTGCTTTTAGTGACAACTCCATTGTTCTAGATATTTGTTGTTATTTTGGTGTGCATGCACAATGAAGACAACTCCAGAATACTTAACCTGTTGAGAGCTTAGAAAATGAAGATGTGAAGTTATGCATTCTCTCCTTCTAGCCTCTTTGTCATACAAGAAGATTACAAAGTGGCCTGAAATTTGTCAGCTGTCAGAACAGAATTTTCTAATTTCCGTGGAAGCCTTATGTTAACATACAACTTCTCAAAGAGAGTTTGTCCTCCCAGTGCAAGAACTAAAAGCTGTATAATCAAGGCATGATTGCGCTGGGATGTGCTAACCTGGCAGATGGTTCCTCTGGAGCTGCTAGCAGCTGGTGTAGTTTAGAAATGCCTTTTGGTCCCTTTAAACTGTTCAGGATCTGGCATCAGACCAACATGAGGATAAAACTATTCAGCCCTCCTTCCCCCACACCTCTTTACGTGACTGCCAAGTCCAGATTGAATGCCTCAGAGAATTCAGCATCAAGAATTGGAGTTTAACCCAGAAACCTACTGGATTGGATGCTGTATCTGGACTGTCAGAATTTGAACATTGGTAGGCTGTCACACCTTTCACCCTGTGGGAAATTATTCTAGGACAGATATGATACACTCCAATAATGAAACCCAAAGGCTCGCAAGTTCATTGGTCATCCTAGCCAAACCTCTGTCTGCTAAAACAGGCTTTTTCCTGGTCAGGCACAAGAACCAAGGTACTTTTGCCAGCTTTTGACTCTTGAATGTCTAGTAATGGTGAAGTATGAAGAGGCCAAATTTGGAATCAGACCTAAGTGAAGTTTCAGGTGTCAGAAATCATGTAGATAACTGTGAATCACCTAAGAAAGATTTGTGAATGTTAAGGTTAAAATAGACCAAGCAGGAGCAATTATAATCTGATATTGATAGATGCCAGAACCCTCCATCTCTCCCTTTGAAGCCATCCCACTCAAAGAATGCAGGGGAATTTGTGGTCTCAGCACCTGTCAAGATTAAATATTCTGATTGCCTTTATTTCCCCACATCTAGATTGGAACATAAAAAATGAGAGAATCCTGAAAGCAGAAAAGGAAAGCACAATGAATAAAGAAAAATACTAAATATATGGGAGAGGAGCTATACTGGATCTGATGTGAACGAATGAGAACTTAATTGTAGAATCTGAAAACGTTAGGAGTATAGTCAGCAAATCCAGAGACAAAATAGGTCAGACCACTCTTAACTACAAAGAAAATACCTTCAAGGAATTTCAGACCATATGGAGTAATTATAAAATGCATTGTTCTTTTGTTGGAAAGAACAGAGTCATGTTGACATATACATCCAACTGACATTTATAAGATAGAGGAGTTATTGCACGTATTCTTTTTGTTTAGCTTTTCGCATGAAAATGCAATGTCATTGCCATGGTCACCTCATTATTAATCATCTGTTCTGACGTTATAAAATAAGAAATAGTACAGGTTCCTGCACTGCTGGATGGCTTTTCAATGCCTTACTGACTCAGAGGAAATAGTAAAGCATTTCATGCAGTTGACTATGAAGTAAACCTGACCCAGCACTGAGATGCATATCTCTGGCATCATTTTTCCCCTTGCCAAACGTTCTCCCAGGCAGCTGCTATTTTAGATCTAATGTCCTTGACTTGACGTATTCCTTCTGTTTGCTCTATTTGCTTCTCTTTTTTTTTCAGATCATGTCTTTCATCCGTATGTAGCTATAACCAGCAATAAACTACCAGAACAGAACTCCAACCAGAGTGTTCTCAAGAAAAAGCAAACAAACAAAATAACCACATCTAATCTAAAATCACATCTGTAACTGTACAGGTCCAAATTAATTGAAAATTTACTTGCCATATGTAATTTCCCTGAAGTGGGGGTGGTGGGGAAATTTCATTTTGGTATATCAGTTGTGGAAACCTGCATTTCTGTACTTTCGCTATGTATCTGTCCTGTATTTTTGCCCAGGGTCAGTATCAGAACACTATGGCAGATAATGACAAAATATGCATTCCACTTAGAGATGAATCTCTGCTCTACTCTGCAGAGTGGCTTAAGCTGAATGTGGTAAGGATGCATGGAGTGTTTGATGAACATGTTGTTATTTCTGGGTGTTTTGATGCTTGAATGTAATGGAAGTCTTTTTGTTGGGGACGGGGCGGGGGGTATGTGCGTGGATGAAACACAGCAGAATTGCTCCATCTTCAATATCATATGGAGCAATTCAGCCTCTTGAGGACCACCAACTATTAATTTTATGTTGTTATTTGTCATTTGCTTTGGTGCTTTGATAGCGCTCTTTGGAGTAAACACTGCACACCACTAAATCCATGGTAAAGAGAAGTGGGTCAACTAAATTAAGAGTCTTTTTGTGTGTGTGCTTCTCTCTCTTTTATTTTAAAGACATACAAGGATCAAAGTAGATTGTCCAACTGTTGCAGGCTCCCATGCAGAACATAATCTTGTCCCTACTGAAAAAAAAAAAAAAAAAAAAAAAAAAAAAAGAAAAGAAAGAAAGAAAGAAAGAGAGAAAGAAAAGAAAGAAAAGAGAGAAAAGAGAGAAAAGAGAGAAAAGAGAGAGAAAGAGAAAGAAAGAAAGAAAGAAAGAAAGAAAGAAAGAAAGAAAGAAAGAAAGAAAGAAAGAAAGAAAGAAAGAAAGAAAGAAAGAAAGAAAGAAAGAAAGAAAGAAAAAGAAAGAAAGAAAGAAAGAAAGAAAGAAAGAAAGAAAGAAAGAAAGAAAGAAAGAAAGAAAGAAAGAAAGAAAGAAAGAAAGAAAGAAAGAAAGAAAGAAAGAAAGAAAGAAAGAAAGAAAGAAAGAAAGAAAGAAAGAAAGAAAGAAAGAAAGAAAGGAAGAAAGGAAGAAAGGAAGAAAGGAAGAAAGGAAGAAAGGAAGAAAGGAAGAAAGGAAGAAAGGAAGAAAGGAAGAAAGAAAGAAAGAAAGAAAGAAAGAAAGAAAGAAAGAAAGAAAGAAAGAAAGAAAGAAAGAAAGAAAGAAAGAAAGAAGACAGAGCTCAGGATTTTACCTGAATGATGCCATGTTTCCATATTGCAGAAATTATCTCATTTGCCCCTTAACCTGTGTTTGCTTTTTTGCATATCATGTGAGGCAGACCCATAAAGTTCAGGTCTTTTTGAGGGATTCAGGCTGTGAAACAACTGCTTAAATGGGAAATCTTTTGTTTGAGATGATTTTATACTTCTGAAATTAAACTGTTGTCACTGTTTAAAATAACAATGTTAAGTTCAGGTTTGTAGGAATGGGATTAGATTGCAAATTAGTCCTTAACTGTCAGATCTCAGAGTTCTTCTAGAAGGATAGTTTTAAAAGCTTCTTTTTCAGGGTGAAATAAACTTAAGGTCTCATGTCTTTTTTTTTTTCTTTTTTTTTTTTTAATATAGGAAGGGCATTATGTATTAAGACAAAAATGCAGGTAGTTGGTAGATACGGAGATTTATTGCACTAAGCCGTCATTCTTAAAACCTAGGAATAAGTTCATAACCACTGTATGTTATTAGTGACATCCTTTTGATGTTATTGTGCATTTTTTAAATATATGATGCAGCCTACAGTCTTGCAAAAACATGGTTAGAAGTATCTATGTATGTTGTTTAGCCAAACAAAACTGTCTAAAACATGTATCTTCAAGAAATTTAAGATTGATGAAAGAATTGGTGAGTGTTGTTCAAAGAGATAAGTGTTGGAGAAATGGTGACAAATTTTTAGTTACAGAATTATCAGGGAGCACTGCCATGGTAATAGTATAAGCTGTGCTGACAGAGTCTACAATGGGATCCAGCTGGATAAACCTTTCTCCTTATGCATGAAAGAGCACCTTTTAAAGTCAGTGTTTTTCTGAGTTATAATCCTGGAAGTCCAACTTATGAAAAGTTTATCATATAGGATTTTCACTCAAGGAGACCAGCACAGTGTGAAAAATAGGGCAGGAGTTACATCTATTAGCTCACATTTGAGCACACAAGTAAATTTGTGTTTTGAAAAGGAAAATTTTGCAGTTAAAAAAAAAGAACAGGATGTTAGACCAATCTTTTATTTTGCTACAATGAATTTTACTTGCACATAAGAAGAAAATGAAGTACTTATGCTCTGTGGTAAGTTGAAGTATTTGAAGGCTGTAAAGTTTAGGTGCATTGTATATATTGCTATTGGAGGTGATGAGAACTGGCAAAAGAAACATGACTACCTGCTCCCTCACTTCCCCTCCTGAAACATTGATATCCTGAGTATATTAGGGTGTTGCAAGAGCATCAGCGTTTACACGCTTTCTACTGTAAAACCCACAGCATACTGATAAACCTTTTCAAAACAGAAACAGGGTAATGGAAAGTTCACCTGTCCTTTGTGAGCACCTTTTCTTAAGGTATGAAATATTCATTGACATTATCCAAAAAGTCACTCATTGTATCTTTCACTGTATTCTCCATGACATTTGATTCAATGAAATATGCCGTCACAAACAGTATACTATGGACTAGAGAAGAAAGGCTCTCTGCTCATGAGACTGTAGAAAAGACTAAAGGGCTAACAAGCCAAAGTAAGGCCACAGGCAAAATGGGCAGTGAAATGAAGGAGAAACTATCAAGTAATAAGTGCATTTTAGAACTCACACCAGGGCTGAACAGAAAGGATATAAAAGTATCCCCATGGATGCTGGTGTGCTACCCTTTGGAATGTGGAATTAATCTATCTTGGGCCATGGAGGATTATTCTCTGTTCCTATCACCCAGCTTCTTTTCATGCCTGTAACTAGAACAAGTAAGGGTCTTCTGTATTTCAGAACCTAGCACTCTTTGCTTCTAGAAGTCTTTGACAACGTATTTCCTCGTAACTTAAATCTCTCCTGTTATGACCACATTTATGAGGACCATGATGAAGAAAATGGTGAAATAGCATGTAAGTGAGAGATGGAGCTCATACATACCACTTTCAAAAATGGTAATCCTGAGACAATCTATTTCATTATTTGTTGTGTGTGTCAAGAACTCTGATGCAGTTGTTGAAGCTGATTATACTTTCTTGACACAAGGTTCCTCTGTCATCTTAGTTTCTTTCATTGCCACTATATTTATCTCAAGGATTCAAATTCTGAATGTTGTTTCTGAAGTAAATGTGTCAAAGGATGCAATGAAAGTCACATTTTCTAAATTCTTTCAGGAAAGCACAATTGGCCAACCCCTCTCCTTTTCTTTACACAGCTTGACTAAATATAAGAATAGGATTTGCATAGCAATGACAGTCTGATGAAAAATTACTAGTTGCTTTTATTGCAACAAATCTTCATGGGTTTTGTGTGATCCTCAGTTTAACAGAACACCCAAATGAATTTAACTTCTTAATGTTCCATACACTACTGAAAATTTTATTACTTTAATATCTTACTTGAGCTGACCAGTAAACCTTATAACAATAGCAACAAAATCACTCACCAGTTTACTCATATAAGACAGAATTTCTAGATTTACCCTTTCAGCCTTGTTTTGAGGGCTGGTCTTCTGGTCATAGGTGATGGGTACAATTCAGTCTTACATGAGTGGTCGAGAAAGTACATCAAATTAACTGTAAAGAAAAAGGCCTCCATTCTCTGCCTTCTAATGTATGTTAAAGTCTTTTCACATGGCACAGGGAAAGTATTCAGTGTCTGGACTTTTCTGATGCTTGGAAGAGTGGTAAGGTTTTTCATTAAGACAGGACTGGTACAGCAAGGTGATGTCTATAAGCTATTGCATTTTATTTTTATTTTTTTTAATTTAACCTGCTGACCTTTTCCTTTGTCTGCAGACACCATTGTTATGAAAAGTGGACAACATCTGATGATAAAAGTATAATATGATAACTGATCAGCATTGGCTTGGGCTACACCAAACCAAGGATGCTTTGGTACTGTACACTCTGAAGAGAAGAAAATACTCAGATTCAGACCGCGTCCAGAAACAACACACTTTGTTTGAATTCCTGGGGAAAGGGAGGTGGGGGAGAAACTATGAACTTCTGGTTTGCCTGCTTTCGTATGACCTAAATTCAATCTACAAGAAGGAATGAAATGGTCAGCATTTCAGAAGCTTACCAAATAAATTGCTAGTGCCATGTCTATTTGTAATTATAGGTCAGTTCTTAATGCTGTTGTAAACCACACATTCCAGGGCCTTGCAAGCACTTAAAAGCATATTGTAATCTCTTTGGATAAAAGAAGCTGCCATTGGCAACAGTAAAATAAATGCAGACTAAGTCCTTTAGTTCTTACTATGAAATGATGCATTTCAGTACTTTAAACAACTCCCTGGCTCACAAGCTGTGTGCACTCACATACCAGCCACACTAAGCTATTTCTTGTGACAGTTTCAGCTGCATTATGGAAAATCCAGTGACATACTATATCACAGCACCAGACTGACAGTGCTTTCATGATATCTTGTCTGGAGAGTCTGAAAATAATGTCAGAGGCAGTGTCTCATGAAAGGCACTCCCTGCTAAAAGCACTGCAGATGTGTTAGATCCAGGGAAGCTTCAGGCAAGTTATTGCCTCAGTAGCAGAGGCTTTACTTCCTAGAGATACAACCAATACTTTTGGACTTTGGAAGTTGTATGAGTACAATGCATGCTATGTAGATACTGTGGTAAAAAATATTGATTAAAGCTGATTGTCTCTTTTAAATCTGTAAAGGCCAAAGCATATAATTGATTTAGTGTGGTCTACCTGGGTATTTCAATATATACACTACAAAAAAATACACCCTGACTGACATACTTTTAATGCCAGTCATTGTATATGGGATATATTCAGTGCCTGGTTATATCAGGGGAAGTTAAAGCAGCTTTTCCTTCCTTTTTGTGTTACTCACTGCGTTATTGTATTGTTGTTATTTGCCATGTTTAGCATATTTGATACAGTACAGACCAGAAATCCAGTGGCACAGCCAATACAGAGACGGATGAAAGTGGAAAGGATGAAGGTGGTATTGGAAGCATGCAATAAAAGCAACAGCTTTCTGCTGGTACAGTGAGATTTTCCTTTGTCCTGAGCATACTTTCTTCTTAAAACCAAATGTGGGAGGCCACAAAGAACACTTGTTCTGTGCTTTGCCAAATGCCACTGTCACTGGTGGGAAGGGAAGGGTGCAAGGTTCTTCTGTCCACCAGTTTGATATCCTTATGTTGCGGAGAGCAGGAATTAAAACGTGGCCGAGTCGGGAATTTATCAAAAATAGTTATTTTTAATTTTTCCCAAAAACCCGCCCCCACAACTATATATACAAAGATTAATTTAGTTTAATAAGCAGATTCAGTTGCATGAGAATTAACCTACAAGGATACCATCAATAATCTGACTATATTGGAAGTCAGAAGTTGGAAAAGGACTCAGCTATTAATTAATAGCGGTTTCTTACTAAATTAAGCTAAGCCAAATAACTCACTCAGGCTGACTCATGCGGTCTGTCTTCCTCCTCCAGCGGCTGCAGGTGAATCGTTAAGGGTCATTAGGCACACAAAGGTGTCAATAGGAAAGTGAATCCTTGGTCTCTCTGCAGTCCAGGCACAGGGGAGTGTGTGAGCTCAGGCAGACACATACGTCCAGGCACAGGCAAACTCCAAAGCGGGAACCCCAAAGGCGGGAAGACCCCCAATATTTATAACCTTCGCTAGACAAAGGGCAGAGTTACCACACCTTAGGTGCGAAAGCGCACAGCCAATCCCAGCCTGGCTCCAGCGCGGGAACTCACGGGGCAGTCCTCCCCCCCTTCACGGCTGCAGGGCAGGCAAGGGGGGAGGGAAAATAGGTGGCTTTTCCCCTTTCCCCCCGAAGTCCGGGCAGGAGAGGAATTTAGGGGTACAGGACTCCAGGACACCTTAGTGTAGCTGCGTCTGACACCCTGGCTGCTCCCTTGCCCAGAATCAGAACTCTGTCACCCAACTCTACAGCTGGCCTAAGTTAACCTCTCAGCTGGACTCCCCCCTCTGCTCATGAGCATAGGCTTGGACTCTGCTGGCTGGCAGGCAGCACTTACTCAAGACCCTCCTTCGTTTCTTTTGTGTTGAAAGCACTAAACTGATGTTCTGGCTGTCATGTTAGAGAACTACTGAAGTCCCAAAAGCAGAAATTGAAGGAAAATATTGACCTTGACATTTTAAACATCTACTGTACCTGTACACAGCATATTTAATAATGTAACAGTGAAAAAGGAAAATCATGTTACCTTTGAAGTCATGCAAAATCAGAAGGAAAACCAAAAGGCAAAGTACCTTTCTATTCTTTGCTCACTCCCTATTTCCAAGGTTTATTGTGCTTTTGCAGTGTCCTGAAAGCACAGGCAGCCTGGCTGCTGGTGTTACTAGCTAACAGGCCAAATTTTGGAAATTTGGTCCATAGCTGCAGTGTCACAACTTAAACTGTGTGGCAAAAAATGAGTGGTACCATCCATTTCCCTCAAATACATCATATCTGAGTGAACCATATGAGGGAATCATCAATCATATGAGAATATTGACAAGATCAGTTTGGCACTACTCAGGTAGCAAATAGATTTTAATTTGGGTTCAGCTCAGAAGGGGTTAGCCAAATGAAAGACTTCTCTACTCTTAAGAGCGACCATTGACATTGTATGAAATGTGTCTTTCACAAAGGAGGATGTGGTTGCGATTTCATTGATTAATGCCTTTGACCTTCTCTTGGGAGGAAGGAGTTCAGTCTTCCACTATTCAGTGCTCTATATTAAGTGGAGGACTTTAATATATCTCTGTTCAAAAAACCTCTGCTAGCCTTCCAGGTATTACATCACATGATGGCTGGAGTACACTAAAGGGAAGTGTTTGTTGCCATCCTCAAAAACAGATCATACGAACCTCCTGCCAACACCCCATGGGTTGCCATGTCTTGGTGGATTTTCTAATAATTGAGCTGCCATTAAAAACAAAATATAAATAAATAAATTGTGAGAGCCAGACCAGCCTGTTACTTCTTTTCCTGTTATTTTAAAGAAGTGCTCCAAAGTGGAAATCCGTTCCTTCTGACAAGTGTGGACTTGGGTTTGGTTTGTTTGGGCTTGTTTTAACCACAAAACACATCCTAAACTATTAAACATCAGGTATGTTTTTTTGTCAAGAAAGCTTCTTTTTTTTTTTTTAAATTCATCTGGTTTAGGTCCATTCAGACTACAATGACATCAAGTCTTAATTATCATTCTGAACTGCTAGAGTCTGAGCTTCTGCTGTAGGACACAAGAGCTTTAGAAGTGTTTTGTATCAGTAAATTGACACAAGGGATCTGCGTGACAGGTTTTGGTGTCCCGCTTTGCTTTCTTAAACAGTAATCCTGATTCCGTTCACACCAAATGCCTCTGCCACTCAGGGATGTGTGTGCCACTCACTGCATATGCCTTGTAGCTCAAATGAGGCTCATAATGATAATATAAATTCTTATCTAGCTATCTTGAAAATGGTTTCCAAATGCAGGGCAAGGGGTGGGGGAAGTAGTTTATTTTGTGAATTATTTTCCATATAATTATTATTGAAAGTTTTCAGAATGCAAGAATTAGTCACAGTTACACAAAGGTTTTGTTTGTGTGCCGTAAAGGGCGTTTCAAATATGACAGACTAATGTAGGCACATAATATTGCATATGGACAAAAAAAGATGCTATGGCTTCTGCTGCGCTAATGCTAGCAAGTTTCTGTTTGAGCAAAGACAGAACTAAGGTCTTAGTTGGCATAGATTCAAATCAGAATGAAGACATATTTAGTCAGGATAACTGAACAGCATGTGCTGGGTTAATGCAGCCCCACCACTCTCATCCCAAACACATACGGGAGGAAAAGTAGCATAAAAACCTCCAAACCTCTGGGTTGAAATAAAGAGTTTACTGATATCATATGGTATACAATTACCTCAGCAAAATAAAAAGCAGCAGAAGAAGCCAGGTACTTTCAACAGAATGTTTATAGTTTTAATTTTGTTTGTGCTTCTTCCTTCAAAAAACATGCAGGTTGGTTTGTCCCCTTCACCGAAGGAAGGACCAAGTAGCATTATCCTATGCTACCCCAAACTATGTTTGGGGTAAACATTCAAAGATCACATAAATACTGTGTGGAAATAAAAGGAAAAAAGTCTTATTCTTTTTCAAGACTTAAACGAATACAATTCGTGTGTGCAGTGGTAAGTTAGGAATATAAGAAAGCCTAATAAAAAGGATGAGATCAGAACTGTGTTTTACAGGCTGGCAGAGTCAAATAGGACAGTGGTGCATTGGGAGAATGATGATACAAGCTTTCAGCATCCTTTTTCTTGTTGTGCCTTTTAAATTTTTTTTTAAGTTCTTACTATGCCATAAACAGATCTTAATACAGACCAGTATCTTGCATAGCAGTAACCCTTTTGTTTCAGTTTTATTACAAAGCCCTTGTGGCCGTTTGAGCTGATCTTCTAGCTCAGACATAGGGGAAAGATGAACATTCCAGGGATAGGCCACATAATGGCAACAATAGATAAATTAATATAATTTCATTGGAGCATCAAGAGCTTAATGTCCAGAAGCACAGCTTGTTCTCCCCCTTTCTCCCGCTGGCTTCTGCTGCTGCAGCTTTCGCCTATCTTCCCCGGCTGTTGTTTTGGCTACTGCTGCTTCTGCTGCTTCACCGTCGCTTGACCCCTCCCCCATCTCCCTTAAGGTTATTGTATTGTTTTTTTTTCCTTCCTTCTCAAGTTATTATCTCTCTTTACATTGTTATACTTATACTATAAGAAAATACAATTTCATCTTTCCCTGACTTTCAAAAAAAAGGGGGGGTCTGTGTTGTGAATTTTCTTCCCAGAGGAGGGATCAGCCCAAACCCTGGACAGCCCTTTAGGGGAGTATAGCTGTGCAGCATCACCAGTTGTTTTATTCCTCTGCCACAAAAGAGAGAAAACTAGCACGCATTGAAGTATGTTAGGAAATAAAGAGAAGAAAGGAAAATGAATCAAAGGTACTGAAAGATCTCTTTCATAAAACACCAGAGAATAATTAATATAACTCATCATCTTCTAACAAACAGTATGGCATTAAATTCTGATATTATATGGAAAGAAGAGGAGAATTGATGCTAGAAGGATTTGGATTTGTGGTTTAAAGGCACAAAGTATTCACTTATGGCAAAAAAAATTATATCAAACCACCAAGCTAAAAAAACTGTCAGGGGTAAGATAATAAGGAAACTGAAAAAAAAAAACAAAAAACACTGGAATGGTATGCAAGAAACCTGGATGTAGAGTTGTGGTGGTTTGGCTGTTAACCGCCCCCCCACACTTTAGAAGGTACCCCAGCTAACTCAGTCGGACTCTGGGAATATGAATGAAGCTATTTATTTACAGCTAGCACAATATACAAGCAGATATTTACAGTATATACAGTTATAGACAGAACTATACAAATGAAAAAAGTAATACAGAAACACAACTCCCCTCCCAGAAACCTCAGTCCCCAGGAGGGGCTCTCAACCACCCCTGCACCTTCCCCCTGACCCTCTCAACCTTACCCCAGTTCTAAGGAAGAATAGAGGTTCAGCCAAGAGGTTAAGAAGCAAGGTTAGTGGCAGTGAGGTTAGGGAGATGTAGCTCAGTCTGAAGCCAGAAGCAGAGTGAGTGAAAAATAGCGAAAGTGTTATCTAATGTTTACTTTCTTGTTCCCATACCTCTCAGCAAGACTGTGAGGGAAGGAGACATAACCATTGTTTTCCCTTCACAGCCAATTATCTACTTTTTCTCACCAAAACATTCTAGCCTGCTTCAAACTAGCACAATCCACCCTTGTCTACTTCACTCAGAGTATCGCTGAGAACTGATCTAATCTAAACCAGTATTTACACTAAAACAATATTAGCAAGTTCAGTTCACACTTCATTCCAGCTATCTCAGATGTAGGTGATTCAAAAGCTCAGAACAGTTTGTCTCCTCACAGATGAGACGAGAACAGGGACTCCCAGGTGATGTTGGGTTCGTGCTCATGTATTGTAGATTCTCTCGTAGATTGTTTCACTGTTGGATGCCGATGGTACCTAGAACAGAAAAACTCCTAACAGCTTGTATTATACACTCTGAATTTAAACTCTCTCAGCTAAGGTTAGATTTCTCTGTGGAATACACTGGATTTCACCATTCTCTAGTAGGTGTGACCAGGACCTTCAGCAGACACCACCCCTTGGACAGGTTTCCCTTCGCCCAAAGGAGAAAATACCCAAACAGTTTTCCCTAACAGATTCTTTTCACATATAACAGGAACTTTATCACTGTCTACTGTTTGGACCAAGTCTGATTGTGCAGGTCCTGCTCTGTTTACTGGACCTCTACTATTTACCAACCAGGTAGCTTGTGCTAAATGTTTGTCCCAGTTTTTCAGAGTTCCACCCCCCATGGCTTTTAGGGTGGTTTTCAGCAAACCGTTGTAGCGTTCAATCTTCCCTGAAGCTGGTGCATAGTAGGGTATGTGATAGATCCATTCAATACCATGCTCTTTGGCCCAGTTTTTCACTAGATTGTTCTTGAAACGAGTACCATTGTCTGACTCAATTCTCTCTGGAGTTCCATGTCTCCACATGATCTGTCTCTCCAAGCCAAGATTGGTGTTACATGCAGTAGCATGTGGAACTGGATAGGTTTCCAGCCATCCAGTGCTGGCCTCTACCATCGTTAGCACATACTGCTTGCCAGAACGAGATCGAGGTAAAATGATATAGTCAATCTGCCAGGCTTCACCATACTTGTACTTTGACCATCTCTCACCATACCATAAGGGCTTGATTCGTTTAGCCTGCTTAATAGCAGCACAATTGTCACAGTCATGAATGACTTGGGTGATAGCGTCCATGGACAAGTCAATTGACCTATCACGTGCCAAACAGTATGTTGCATCTCTGCCTTGATGTCCAGATGAATCATGAGCCCACCGAGCTAGGAACAGTTCACCTCAGTGTTTCCAATCAAGGTCAAGATCAGAGTTGGTATCAACTTGAGCAATCTTGGCAGCTTGGTCTGCCTGCTGTTTGTGTTGATGTTCCTCAGTGGCTCTGCTCTTAGGCATGTGTGCGTCTACGTACCGCACGTTCACTGGAGTTCTCTGCAGCCGTGCATCAATGTCCTGCCATAGATCAGCACACCAAATAGTCTTTCCTTTCCTCTGCCAACCATGCCTCTTCCAGTCCTTTAGCCAACCCCATAGAGCATTGGCTACCATCCATGAGTCGGTGTAGAGTAAAAGAATAGGCCAGTTCTCACGTTCAGCCACATCAAGAGCAAGTTGAACAGCTTTTACCTCAGCAAACTGACTGGATTCTCCTTCTCCATCTCTCGCTTCAGTAAGTCTCCTGGTAGGACTCCAGACTGCTGACTTCCATATTCGCTTGTTCCCAACAAGACGACAGGAACCATCTGTGAATAAAGCATAGTTCTTTTCCTGATCAGAGAGATCACCATAGGGAGGAGCTTCCTCAGCACGAGTTATATTCTCCTCTGGAGGTTGGAACAGTCTGTGCCTTCCGGCCAGTTGGTGATCACCTCCACCACACCAGGTCGGTCAAGATTACCCATTCATGCTCGTTGGGTTATCAAAGCCATCCATTTAGACCAGGTTGCATCTGTGGCATGATGTGGTGATGAACCTTTGCCTTTGAACATCCAGTTTAGAACTGGTAGTCCAGGAGCTAACAGCAATTGTGACTCAGTTCCAATCACTTCAGAAGCTGCTTTCACTCCTTCACATGCTGCTAGTATCTCTTTCTCTGTTGCAGTGTAATTTGCCTCTGAACCTCTGTAGCTATGTCCCCAGAAACCAAGTGGATGACCACGTGTCTCATTTGGAGCTCTCTGTCAAAGGCTCCAGGTTGGACCATTGTCACTGGCAGCCGTGTACAGAATGTTCTTAATGTCTGGACCAGATCGCACAGGTCCCAAGCCCACTGCATGGACTACTTCTCATTTGATTTGATCAAAGGCTGCTTGTTGTTCAGGTCCCCACTTGAAATTGTTTCTCTTACGAGTCACATCGTGCAGAGGTTTGACAATTTGACTGAAACCAGGAATGTGTAGTCTCCAAAATCCCACTGCACCCAGAAAAGAAAGGATCTCCTTCCTATTGGTGGGAACTGCCATGGTGGAGAGTTTGTCGATCGCATCCTGAGGAATGTGATGGCGACCATCCTGCCACCGCACTCCCAGAAACTGAATCTCTCTGGCAGGTCCTTTGACCTTGTCTCTCTTAATGGCAAAACCTGCTTGCAACAGAATGTCAATGATTTTGTTACCTTTCTCGAAGACTTCCTCAGCAGTTTGGCCCCACACAATGATGTCGTCGATGTACTGGATGTGCTCTGGAGCTTTACCTTTCTCCAGTGCATTGTGGATGACTGAGTGACAGATGGTTGAGCTGTGTTTCCACCCCTGAGGCAAACGGTTGAACTGGTACTGGATTCCTCTCCAGGTGAATGCAAACTGAGGCCTGCTCTCCTTTGCTGTGGGAATAGAGAAGAAAGCATTAGCAATGTCTATGGTTGCATACCATTCAGCCTCCTTCGATTCCAGCTCGTACTGGAGTTCAAGCATGTCCGGCACAGCTGCACTCATGGGTGGCGTCACCTCGTTGAGGGCACAAAAATCAACTGTGAGTCTCCAGTCGCCGATAGGTTTGCGCACAGGCCAGATGGGACTGTTGAAAGGTGAATGAGCTTTCTCGATGACAGCCTGACTCTCCAATTGACGAATCA